>NC_051430.1:20982140-21050281 GCF_001649575.2 Kryptolebias marmoratus | reverse complement strand
ATCAAAACTAAACGAAATAAACATTTGAAATATATGAGTTTGTATGTAATGTATGAATATAATATACAAGTTTCACTTTTTAAATGGAATTACTGAAATCAATCTACTTTTTCATGATATTCTAATTTTATGACCAGCACCTGTACTGTATAAGCAGTATGTTGCACATGGCTGAGACTTATCCTTACCAGATTTTTTTTTTTTAATCTAAAAAGTACTGGCTGCTGCTATCCATGTAAAATATATTAGTTTGAATAAGCACCAATAAATGCAAGGAAATTTTTTTTTTATATTTGCTGGTTAGTGAACAGAATACATCTTTACGCCAATACAAACTTTATATAAGCTGACTTAAACTTTTGAAAATGCATAAAATGTGAGTTCTTTTAACAGTAAAGTTGAAAATAATCTCCTTTTGGGTAAATCTGATCTTAATGCAATGAGGTGCAGTGTGCATACTGTTTTAGAGTCAGGTATTTTTTTCTTTTTCTCAGCTCAAACTTTATCAAACCAAATGATGTAGCTTGCATTACGTGGGCAACTGACAACTCTCTTAACCAGAGCATACTAAAAAAAGAAAAACAAGAAGAAAGCTTTTGTTTATTAGAGCCAGTAGCAGTGAAGCAGATGTCCTGACAGGAGGAGTTTTTTATGGCAAATCTGTTCTGGACACTTCTATTCACTAATTTTTAAAAAAAAAAAAAGTATTTCCACAAGACGAGGCAAAGAAAAAAATAAAAACAGTTTGACTGGCAGTGTTTTTCTGTCTTTGAGGTTAAATTTCTGCAAAAATTGATTAACAGTGGACTCTCAGAACTGTGCACTGGTTCAAAGAGCACATAACAAATTAGCCTGTGTTTTGAAAGACATCCACATTATTCTGCCAAATGCATCAGCATACAGTTTCTTTGATTAGGCTAATGCAAGGAAAAGAAGTTCTCTTTTCTTTTGCCTAAAGCTTGACACGATTCACCGTGTGTCAATTATTCTGTTTGAGTGTGTACCAACCACAAAGGTGTGTTTCATCACAAAAGGTCTGGAGGTAAGAAACTAGAGAAACAAATACAACTGCAGAGATCTTAGAAAGAGACTGAAAGAAGATTCTGGCAAACAAGTGAACACATGTTCATGTTCTTTTTGACCCTATTAAAGAGCTTTTTAAAGATTTTACCTAAAGAAAAACAGCCCCTGAACTGTTCTTCAAGGGCTGTCACCTCTTTTGCATCCCTTCCATAATTGAGAAATAGGCAACACGTCTTTACAGACTGTACAATATACTGTATGTGCTGTGGCTATTTGGATCTCAAATATTAGAGCGATAAATTATGACTCGTCCTTTTGGTTTGATGGTATTTTAACTATTTTGGAAATAAAGTGAAATAAAAACAAAAAGGTCAGATTCCACACAAAGATGATAAGATTACTGTATAGGAAACTTGGATTGAAAATAAAATTGGATTATTTGCACCCCCCTGAATTTTAAAGACCTGTTACTTACATGTAAAATTGTGGCTACAAGCATTCATTGTGATAACTGATAAACATATACTTTAACTTTTTATTTATAGCTTTTTGCCAAGATTTTTTTTAATTATTTATAATGGTGATATGTTTCCAACGTGCTGTGTATTTTTTATTTTTTGAGTAACTGCAGACTTTGCCTAAATGATCCAACTACTGAGGAGCATTATGCAACTTAAGACAGAGCTGTGGCTGGTTAATTCTGTCCAATAAAGAGCATAAGGATTATTGGAACCCTGCAGCAAAGGAACTTTTGTGTGCATGTTTTTAGGCTGTTAATGACAAATCAATCCTGCACTGTTTGTATCATTTATCAGCAATGGTCGAACAGTCAGGGCTAACCGATTATTTCATGGCTCTTATTTGAAGCCAAAGAATCGCCAGCAGCCGCTTCATTGTATTTTTGGCAGAGCAGGTCTCTGACAACCCCACCCCCACTGCCAAGACAAATGAGAGGAAACTCTTACCAGCCTGATGAATTTTCTATCATTGGCATTGTTCTTATTCTACTGGGTCCATTTACTGTGAAGTTTCCTGAGAGATTTGATGATTTCTTCATGCAAATAGGATAAACAACTCATTTAAACCATAGAGTTCTTAGATAAATGTGCACATAAAATACATCAATTTATGTACAACATGTTTATATTTGTTATAATCCCACTGTAAATGCCAAAGATGTTCCAACATCTCTCAGAGATTTTATACAAAATAATAAGATTTGGACAGGCCATCAAAAAAAAATGAGTAGCTGCAAAATTCTATTTGGCAACTAATTCACATTTGTTTCATTTAGCAATTTTTCATTTTCTTTCCTTGATATTTTGATAAATCTATTACTCAAGAGCTGTTTGGAGAACACTGTTGTTTGTTAGACAGTGAAATGGGTTTTGCCTTTTTGTTTTCATGTTAGGCGTGTAAGGTTTTGCATTTGTGAAGTCGTGATTAATGAAAGAGCATTTATTTAAAATTTTGTTGTGTTGTGCGTAGTTTTTACTTGTGTGTGTGGGCGAGAGGGGGGAGTATTCACCTTAAACTACAGTATTTGACAAATTTACAGTCAAGCTGGAAGTCGATCAATTTTGAATTTCTTGTACAACATTCAGATTTGGCTTTCCAAATTTTTTTTTATAATTTTTGTTATTACAGTTTTTTAGTTTTTGATTTGAATGGCCACTAATTGTGTTGTGGTGACAGTTCTAATGAAATAACAACCAGGTAGATGTTTTTATAACCATCACATCCTCTGTAGTAAAAGCATTTTCCTGCTCCAAGTTTCTTTTGCCTCCTGTTTGTTCACCCTGCTGTGTGCAATCAGAGGTGACATGTCACTCAGTAACAATAAACTGTACATCATTTTAAAATGAGCAGGATCCAAGAACGCTTACATTTGAATAAATTATATAATATCAGATTTATCCTTTATATTGTGGTAACAGAAATAAAATATTGCAGTTTAGTTTTGATGTAAAGCAGCTAGAAGATGTAGCGTGACATGTTTGAGTTAATCTGCATTGCCCGACAGTCTTTGATGTGACAGCTGCATGCAAATGCATGTGATAATATTACACATAGCATTTACATCAGCACTGTTAGTGCTGACAGCATCACCGTAAGTATATTCAACATTATCCCAGGTGGGGTCTTGATAACAGCGAATATCATCCAAACAAGAAGGTCAGGATTTATCAGCTTCATCAGTCTGAGTTAAAAACAACAACAACAAAAGCTGTCAGCAACAATTTCAGCACAATGCTTATTTAAGTGTTTCCACATCACATGATTTAAAATAAATTTTTAATTCAGTTGTGATTAATAATCTATACTGCATTAGGTACCATTGCACAAGCTGATTAAAAAACTGATCATATTCAATCTGCTATATCAGCTGCTGTCTAATAACGTAATGAAAAGTGGATGAGTGTAAATTAAATATGCTTTACAGAATTAGCACAACTTCACGACCATTTTTCATGATCAGACTACATCAGATGTTACATAGAAACGTCTCGATGGTATTCACTGTGTTGGCTCACATTTTGCTGCCACAGTTTTCCTATAATAAGGCTACATTTCAGCAGATCTTCAAGTGAAGACCCTTTACACATCCCAGTCTTCTGCCTACATGAAGATACAAACCCAATCTCTGCGCACACATATACACACAGACACACATATCAGAGCAAACCTGACTGGTTTAACATTACATCCACAATGGGTTCACACACGGATCACAAATGTAGGCATACTGTAAGTAGCATGTTGCACAGAGGTGACCCTTGCAGTGCCCACAATACACTTTGAGAGCATGCACACAGGCCTGATTTAGTCTGACTGCACAGTAATGTGCTGGGTTTAGGTGGCTGTCCAGAGTGCGCAACCCTCAGCATCTATACAGAGATGAAAAAGGGTTGTTTTTCATATTCTGCTGAACTGCACAGCCAGACAGGACAGAAAAGCCCATGATAGGAGTGAAGTAACACTTGGCTGCATTTGTTTACCACTTGCAGCATCTAGTAGAATCTGTGACAATAAATCAATTTATTGATAAAGAACCTACCGATGGAAAACACTGCACTTATACTTTCAGTTTACCTTATTAGAATCCATCCAAATAGTGTTTAATTGATTTTTTTCTCCCCCATTGTTTTAAATGACTGACAAAATGTTAAGACTACGTTGATTTAATGCATATTTTACTTGTTGCAAGATGGCAGTGCTACAACTGAACATTTTAATGTTTCCTTGATGCTTTGGTAAACCTGTTGTAAAACATTATTCTATTGTATTACATTTGATGTTACAGTACAGCAGTAGTTTGTTGACAAAATGCAGTAATCCTCTTCCCTGAAAATAAAAGGTAGCACATTTCCAGAATGCTATGCACATCAATCCACTGCACATAAAGTAAAAGTCTCCATATACATCACTGATATATGACCAACAGTAAAATAAAGATTATGTAAGCGTGCTTTCATTTTTTTAACACATCACCGTTTTGTCAAATAAAGTTAATTCAAATTTCACCTTGTATTTAGACTCCTGTAGTCCTATAGTTTGGATGGAAACTAATCCTCTTTTGCTCTCCCCCTCAGCACTAAACCTCCCCAGAATTACAGCACTGTCCCATTGTGCATGTCCTGTTTTAAGCTCAGCTAACTCCCTCGAATGTCAGTCTGTGTGTGGGGTGGAGTGGAGGTGTACATGAGCGAATGTGTGTGCAGGTGTGCGTACGCGTGTGCGCGCATGTTTCTGTTAGTGTGAAAGCAGGCTTTTTTGGATGATGACAGACAGATGATTTGGAAAGGGAACACTAATTAGAGAGACCTGTGCTCAGAGGCATTTATAGATGCACACAGAAAGAAAAAGAAAAAAAAAAAAAAAACACCCACTCATATTCTCTCCTACACACAAACATGTTCGCAGGTCACCGGAAATCACAGGAATTAATAATACCAAAAACAACAATATCCTGACGATTAGAGTGAGGACCTTCAGACTAAAGAGGATTTTCAGCTTAACTTTTTAAGATTTAGCTACAAGACTTATGCTCAGGACAACACTGTAATTGAATAAGATATTTGCATAAGGATTATTGGTACCCAGTTCTAATTCTTTTTATTTAATACCACAAAGAAGGGATATTTTCAGTCAAATGAATAAAGGTTATAATGAATATGCATAAAGCTTGAAGACACTCTTACTGTGATGTGTAGTGAATGGTCAAATGAGTAAGCAAATACACAGATTTAAAATTCCTTCTTCCAAATAATGCCTCATGACTAACATCCTAGTGTCCTAAATGCAACAGTAAGTGGTGATTTTACTTGGAGCGAAAACATTTTGCCTGAAGCAAGCATCTTTCCCTGAAGCTATAAATACAGAGAAAGTTACTCTTCACACAGCATCCTATTACATGTCACTTTAAGAAGAGTGGAGATATGGGGACAGTAAACACACATGACTAAACACCCTGAAGAAACCTTTGTAGTTACTGTTGAACCATTTCAAAATGAACAAGTATCACTGCAGTGCAATAAAGTCCTCATCCTCGTTAGGTAGTTGTGTCTGCTGACTCCTTTCTATCCTATTTTGGAAGCGACATTAAACAGAATCTGAGTCAATTTGCATATTAGTACCACAATGCCAAAAGTCAACTAAAATCTAATTTTGAACTCATTAACTCTCGTCTGATTTACAGGGTTTTCATTATTAATACAAGTTGTTACGGTCCACACATTTTCAATAAAAGACAGATCTGGTCTTCCAGAGTCAAGCACAAGCACTCCGTCTATGAAGCCGAATGAAAGAAGCAGAATAAAACCTGACAATGTCTTGATAAATAATCAAAGCTACAAGGACATGATGTTGTAACTCCATTGACAGCATACATCTCTCCAAAATTGAATTGTGTGAAAATAAAGTGTAAGAAAGTAAAATATTGTTTGTAAAACCCTGGTTTTATTTGCAGTAAAGACTTGCCTTGGTTTGTAAATGAGAATGGTAATGAAATGTTTTGTCTTAAAGGTCTCTGTACAGCAAATGTGTGGATCTGAAGGTTTAATTTACTGCAGATATTCACTGAGAACAACAAAAATGAGCTTCAAAAAGAACGAGCAAGAGAATACAAGCTTGATAAAAGGAAAACAGGGGTGTGAATTTTCCTTTGATTAAAGGTCAGCAGACAATTAAAGAGCCTGAAGTAAAGAAAGTGCTTGTGTGGGCAGAAGGAGGGAGCAGAGAGGAGAGGCAAAAAAAAAAGCGGAGTAATAGGGAAAAACAAGCAAAATGCAGAAAAGCAGAGTGAAAGCCAGAGAACCCAGAGGGGTGTCTACAGTCAGACAGGATCTAATGATGCTGTCTCAATAACAGAATCCAAAGTGCTTTAAGTACAGCTTGTGCTTTTGTGTTTTCTGAAAAGACTTTGACTTGAAATCCCTAAGGTTTCTCTTTGTGATTATCACATAAAACAATGTCAGATGAAAAGGACTGACAGACATAAAATTATGCATTAATAATAATAATTATAACAATTTCAGCACCAGACAGAGGCTGGTACAATGTACATCCTCAGAGCTTCATATGCACAAAATACCAGAAGAGTAAAGTCAGTAAACACGACTTAAAGTAATATGCAAAACTATGTCTAGAATGCAGTTTTAGAAAGTTCAACACTAACCAGCCACAAGCAACACAACCTTCCCCCAGAAGCAACCTACAGCCCCCATATTTCAGCTTCTTAGATCTGGATGCTGTAACTATTACAGGGACTGTTTCATCAGCGCAAAAACTGCAGTCATAATCAACATGCAAGCCCCTTTGCTACCAGTCTCTATGGCATGTTCTTCCATAAGAAACAATTAGGGTTTTTTAATTCCATCCACACAAAAGTAATATTTTGAAATGCAGCCTTAATCACAAGAGTGAAAAATTAAACACTTGTAGAAGTACAGTGAAATACACCCAAGACCTTAATATACTATATAAAATTTAATAATACTGAAATATTTATAACTACAAATTAAATAATTGAGACGTGTCAAAATATTAAAATAGGAAACTAATAAGATGTATTATTAATGACAGCTGTGGTAAGTTAGTTTGACGCCTGCCACATTCTTACTGTTAGAACCGCTGATATAACCAATTCTATCATCCCACTGTCACTGTTCAAAACGTTTACAAATGGTTTTCACATTGCAAGAGGCATCTGCATAAGTCCCTTTACAGATTGGGTTTTTAGTCTCGAGATCTTTGGTAATGCAAAGTATTACGTACTGATCTGCACAGATGCACTCGCAGAGAGCAACATATAGTTTACTCAACAAGGGTAAGTCGTCTCGGCCCTGAAATGACACGTGAACAGGGAAATTGTGACAAAAAATATCTTTGGATATTTTCATATAACGACTAATAATTCATGTTTTGCAAATCTTCTGACCATTTCTCATGTTTTTATTAATACACTTAGTAAATGCTTTGTTTTTCACTATGCATTAAAATGAGGAGCAATTAAAAAAGTGAGTCTGAATAAAATAACTCTTAGAGACCCTGCAGGTCTCATGTAACTCAAGCTTTGACTGGATCAGAAGATATTGATTATCGTTTTGTTGGGGGGGGGGGTTCCCATTTAAATTTGCAGCTGTTTTTTTTTTCAACTTTCTTAAATGTTTGCTAACTATGTATGCATGTTCTCCAACACTTCTATTTTAAGTATTGATGTAGCCTGTCAGTCACCTCAATACTGACATTTTTAAGAGGTGTCAGTTAGCTTGTAAACTGCCGATACACATCTAAACACATGAATAAAACATTGTAGGTAGAAAGAACCTTTAATTCTTAATGTGGACATGAAATATTCTGCTTTTCAGTGTATACACACACACACACACACACACCACAGCACTTTCGAAATGCAAACCCCATTTTCAAATATTTGCTTACAGATTTCTTCAACTTAATTGGATTATTTTTTTTTCTTCAAACCCTAAATGAATGTAAGAATGAACGCTACAAACCAGATGGGCACATGCAGGCAGCCTTGTAATGTGTTGCCAAGTGTGTCAGGCATACAAACAAACGGCACATTACAATTCCATGAAAGCAATTAGCAAAGTGTTTAACACCTCTTAGTTCCAATGTCTTTTTCTGTAATCACTGGCAGGCTGTGCGACATTGAATGGGAGGGGGTAGAGTCATAAGGTATAAAAGAAGAAAAATGAATGAATAAGTCATGGGAAAGGGCAGGTCAACAGTGGACTCAAAGCTGGGTGGCGGCTAAGGGAGCGAATTACGTAACTGGCATCACAGACAGGAAGTAAGACTGCAGCTTAAATATATGTAATACATTAAAGTTAATAGTGCTTTCTGTACATTAATGTATTTGAGGCAACTACAATTAAACTAATGGCAACCAACAGTTTATTCTTATTATTTTCACAGCTGCAGACCTGTCAAAGCACTCTGCCCTTTCTGTCTAAAATACTTTCAAATAGAAAAAAGAAAAACTGTACTGTGACTTATTCTCTCCGTGTGCACAAAACCCTCCTCTGAGTTTTGATTCTGCTGACTCATAATACCATCTACATTTGAGGGCCGTAGTCTTCACTTGAAAAAAAGAAAGTCTTGTATTTTCACAGAAAAAAGAACAGGTTTCTGCATGTTCCAAGATGTTAGAAATGAAGAACTCCGCATCACTTTTTTCAGCAAAATGTGCAAGAGGTTTGGTGTCTTCAAAATCACCATGTAACCCAGCACTGACAAAGTGACAGAATATATATTTTTTTTCTTCAATTCAACGCTTTGTTTAATAGTTACATATCAATCTAATAATGAAATTGAGTTTGCACTCATTTGTTACAACTGAAATCACATATTTGTTAAAATAACAAATGAAACTACAGAACAATACTGTAGATGTCTGACGAGACTGCACATAAAATATTAAGCAAGATAATGTCTAGATAATGTTGAACAATCTAGTTATTTTTCCTGAGTTATTAAAAAGTGTAATTTGTGCATAGTTTTTCAACATTTAAATTATTCTTGTGTAATCTACACGAAAGTCGAGAAGAACTTCCATATTGAAAGCAAGTATCCATTTTTTTATACAGTTTGTATCTAGGTGAGGTTTTATGCATTACTACATTTTGTAATGGAAGAAAACCATCAAAGTGCTGTGAAAATGTATGCCAAAGATGTATATTATCATCAGCGCACACACACACAAATCTCATTATGTCACTGCTGTTCTTTCAATAATAACACCGACCAAGCAGAGGCAGTTCAGTGCCATATCAGTGTGTTTAGTCAAACCAAGCCAGATCTATAAAGGAGTCGTGTGCTGCACATGCCGGCCCATCTCTTCACCCAAACATCAGCTCTGTGACTACCTCTGTGTCAGGCTCAGAGGCGTATCAGAAGGAAGTCAACATTCATTCTTTCTCTAAACTATCACCCAACACCAATCCCCAACAAAAACTGGTGCAATAAAACTGACCTGAAAGTGTCATAAATGTAACACTTTCAGATAAACCCATTGCTTTACACAACATGCATACATTTGCATTT
Organism: Kryptolebias marmoratus; assembly: GCF_001649575.2. NCBI lineage: Eukaryota > Metazoa > Chordata > Actinopteri > Cyprinodontiformes > Rivulidae > Kryptolebias > Kryptolebias marmoratus. The sequence goes on along the minus strand of NC_051430.1, from coordinate 21,040,690 downwards.
AGGAGGCTTTTCAACAAATCTCATGGGAAACCATGCAAATGAATGAAATAAGCAAAACCGTGTCAACTGTGCAGTTTTGTTTTATTGTTAATATTGTCAGAATGCCTTGTGTGTTATTTTGTGTTTTGTCTGTAGCACACATGACTTTGTTTATTCGTGTGTGTGTGTCCACAATGTAAACTAAACTGAGTGTCACGTCTTTTGTGATTTATCATGCGATGAAAAGTACCCTGTCCATTATTTGTTGTAGAGGAAATGATTCACTGGAGTGAAGAGCACGGCCTGCAAATGAAACTGGCACCCACATGCAAAAAAAAACAAAACACAAACACTCACCCATGCAGCCATGTGCTCATGCACAGACTGTGGTCCAGAGGCATGGTCACAAATTCCAAACCAGAAGGCGTCCACACTAACTGATGTATCAATAATCTCACATTACAAAAGAATTACAAAAAAAAAATCCCACATTTTTAGCATATTCAGAGCCTCTTCTACCTACCCCGTGAAGATGCTGGAGGACCAAGACAGCGTTTGTAAAAATGAATAAATTTCAACAAAAGTGTAAAGGTACAAAAGGAACAAGGAAGAGAGAGGGTAGCTGTAAGTAGATGAAAACTGCATATATTTATTGACACACTGAAATTACGTATGCCATGCTGTTCAGACCACAAAATTGCACAAGTAATATGCCTAAGTACTTGTGCACTTGATATCGACAGCCCTCCTTGTTCTTAGTCTATAAAAAGAGGAGTCCCTGCTTCAAAGTTGCTCTCATTGTTAAAATGCTCACATCGAGCCAAACTGTACTGCACAGTAAGCATTCTTCCAAAAGATGGCTTGCTGCATACAAATGGTAATATTTTAGTTCCATTGTTTGCTCTGTAAAGTTGTGCTTTTTCACATCTCTAAACAACTGGCTGGATAACTATGTATAAATCAATCATTTTTAGTAATAGAAAATCCCCATAAATCTATCATTTTCTGCACAGTATGCAGGCTCAAAACTATATTGCAAGCAGCTATAAATTGTCCAATGTGATTGGGACCAATGAGGGGTTTTTAGACAAGTTAATGAGAAATAATTACTGTGCGAGTTAACTTTTAGATACCCCTCAACTTCTTAAAAAGGAGTGGTTAAAGTTAATGGTATTTTATATGTTTTTTTACACCGTTGTCAATTTTATGTTGTATTGTTATTTCAGCAGAAAAATAACATTCCTGCCAGAAGTGACCCAAAAGTGCTTCACTAAGCTGCTGTTGCCACTATACTGTATATGTGCTATGTTCATCCATGTAATGCAAAACTGACAACAATGAGGGGATTTTCAAAATACATTCACATGACCTGCAAAGAAATTTGAGATTGAAGTTGTTTTGAGCTAAGACCTAGGGTCAAGACTAGTCAGAATTAAACTTTTTATCCAAACTGAGGTTTTTTTAAAAGCAATCTACAATACATAAGATATTAATTGCTTATTTCTTTTCTACAGAACCCTACTTCAAAATATTTAATCTATTGTATTGTTTCTTTATATGCCTTGATTATTTTAAACACTAAAAGGAAAACATTAATTTGCCTTTTTTAAAATAGAACACTTTCAAATGTAAATAAATAAATATAAAATATTCGGTCTGCCTGCAATTTCAAAGTATGTCTGTGTCCTCATAGATGCAGTTTAGGTTAATCTAAAAAAAAAAAAAGCCTAATCTCGTCTTGTTGAACAACAAGTTCTTGTCCTGAGATAACAGTAAGAGCATGTCAACTCAGATAAACACACAACATATAATATAATCATCCTGGAACAAGGGCCTGCACTGTACAAGTCCATCCCAGACCATCTGGTCTGTCCTACCTGCATCACTGACTGATGCAAAGAGATGAAGCACCTTGGGCAGGGCTGTCATGTCTCTCGATCCCTGCTCTGCACTCAACCCCTGACAAGAAACAAAACTTCTTTTCACAGCTACCTGTCAGTCCATCTCAACCTCAGAAACACACACATCCTCTCTTCCACTTCATCTCCATGGCCTGCTAAAAAGTTCTGCATCAGTGGCCAGGTACGAGCTACAGCGTTGCCGTCCGTCTTCAAAAGACGACACAGAGGAGACTCAAATACCACACAAATTCACAGAAACTATACAGTTTACACCATTTTGAATTTAACATCCACACAATACATTTTTGTTCAAGCGCAGAGGGTTATGAGGTGCCAAATCTTCCACATCAACGATACTAAGGGACAAGCACCTCTCTCACCACTCAGATATAGGACTCAGTAGATATGAAGCATTAAATACACTGTGCAGCCAACATCTTGCTGACCTAATACATAACTGAAGATTAGAATAAATGCACATGCACAAACATGAACAAAAGAATTTAAAGGAGGAAGTTCAATAGCTGTGAAACATGAGCGAAACACGAACAGCTGTTTACGCATGTACAGTATGTTTCTTTACACCCACACACATTTATTTAGAAATCCTTCTCCAATAAAAAGAGTGACTCCAAAGTTAAAAAACTTACATGTTCATTTGACTCCAAAGTTCAATTATTTGGTTCTTTCTATTTAAATTAGTTTTTCTCATTATGTGAATATTGCATAGGTCCAGTAATTATCCTTGTCCACCAAACTTCTTTCCTTATAGACTTAAAGTGTGTCCTTTTGTTTTTTGTCTCCAAAGAGCAATGTTTTCATGGCTTACACCAAACTAGCCCAATTTGTGCTGTGGACGAAAAGTGTACAGGAAAGAAATCACAATTTTAAAAAGTATATAATAATATTTTACCTGTTTAGATGTCATTTTCTAAGTTGAGCACTATTAATAAAGTGTGCTCAGTGCCAATTTAAACTTGGGCTATTATTCTGGATCCAAAAAATCATTGTTAAAAACTTACAGAAGGTCAGATATTCGGGTCTTTTTTTTTTTTTAATTGGCATCATCTACCATTAGCTGTCATTTGTTTTACCACAGAAGTGAGGCATCAAATTATGCTGGCAGAACCGTGGGCAGTTAGAGCTCAAATAAAAAGCTCTCATTGGACCTCTTAGTGACATGCCATACTCACTGGTCCAATTCTAGTACAAAATGTGCTTGTTTGGAGTTGTCAAATGAGGCACTTTAGAGGTTTAGAGACTTTCCCCATCAACAGCACCATCCGGGAAGTAACTAAACAGCCACAAATTTATCCTAGAACAAGAAACCAAAACATATAGCCACCGTCATGAAGAACTCTTTCTGACTATTGACAAAAAGAACAAGGAGGCGTGAAACAGAGCTTGTATCTCGACACAACTGAGTCAGCCTGGGTTTACAGAAGCAGTTCAGACAGCCTAAATCCACAGCAGAATTGTGGCAAGTTTGCCAACATGTTTAAACAACCTGCCTACCGAATGTCTGGAAAATATGCGCACAACTGCACCAAAGAGAATTGCTGCTACTGGTGGGTGGTTTTACTTGGCATTTTTATTTTAGTAAGAACACTCACGTTACATGTAATGCTTAAAAACCTCTTTTAGGCGTAGGCTCCCACTTCAGTTTGACAGAAACTACAAAAGATTTTTGTTTGTTTCAGCTCAAATAGACTTGATTGTTCTGAGCTATACAGGTGGTTCAGTCATTTTTGCAATGGTCAGATCTTTAGACATGGATGATGAATGAATTATACCAAAATCATGTTAGTTTTTGTTTGTTTGCTTTTCTATTTCATTTCTATTTCAAAACTGTTCCTCAGCAGTCACATTGGCAATTGAGAAGCAGTTTTAAGGACTTAAATATTTATTATATAGATATGTATAGAAATGACTAAGCATGATTTTAAACAGAGTGAGCCAGGCTCAGTGACGAGGCAAAGTAACTAAGCCTCATCTGTAATGCCTCATGAGCCAGAGGATGAATGGCTAAAAAATACATAAATACCCCACACATAGAGAACTTAAGTGTGGCTCTCCTCAGATCCAAGCACACAAACACTGTGCTGTCTGTACATCTATTTATCTCAACAAACACACACATGCAAAATCCATATGAACTGCCCTCATAAAGCAAAGATCCATTGGCATGCAGAACACAACACAGTGAGGGCCAAGAGGCGAGCGGACCCCCCACCCCCACCCCTCTCCTTCCCACTGCATGCTGATCATTAGAGAGACAAAGTGGGAAGAGCGACGGGGAATGAAGGAAAGGAGGAGAGAGACGGGTGAGGCAGCAGTGCCAGTTCCCCAGTGGCTAAATCACATTTAATGCTCGGACCGAGCAAGATGAAACTGTCTGCTGGCCAGTGCTGTTAATATCACCAAAAAGATGGCAACTCTCTTAGAGAATGACAGGTTTGACGTTTTAGAGGGTGAAAATAGTGTAATGGCTCAAAATCAGCCTTTGTCAAAGCCTCTTCCTCTCCGTCTTCCATCTTTTCTCCTTTTGATACACACCTCCGTTTGCCCGTCTCTTTCCCTGTCTTAACCCCATTCCATCTTTAACAACAACAAAAGGATTAAAAAAGGATTACTTCTGACATGTCAGTGTGATGCGCCTGCTGAGTATGGTGCTTTTTTTTTTGTTTCTCATTCAGGTCTGTATCAATATGATACATATACCTATAACGTGAAAAAGAGGTCAGCATTGTGAGTTACAGAGAAGATAGAATGTGGAGAAAAGGGAAAAGCTTAAGCATAAAAATTAATTTAACTACAGAAAAATGCTGGCTTGGTTCCTTGAAATGTTATTTGATAGAAAATGACACGTTTCTGCCTTCATGTATTCATCCACTGTCTCTCTCTCCCCTGGTATAGCTTCCACCTCCAAGGTCTCCCCTGCAGAAGTGAGGAGAAGCAGGGATGCTTGAGGGTCTTGGCGAAAGGCAGAAAAGACAAGTATTGTTTTGGGGGTGATAACCTTTTCTTGTGATTCAAAGTACTTGCGGCGAGCTCGGAAATGAACTATTGATTAGAAATAAGGGAGAGGAGAGAAAAAAAAAGAGGGTACAGAAAAAAAAGTCAGTGTGACGGAAATCACAGCAGTCAAGCAACCACCCACGCCTATCTTTTTGTCCTTGAACAAAAAACAAACTCGCTCACGATACTTGTTTATGCAAGAAAAATAATAAAAAAAAAACACTGGTTCAATGTATTTAGAGTGTTGCTTATTTTGTCTGCTATAAGTCTCTCTCCACTTTTCATTTTGTAAATGGAAAACCACTGATGTGACTGGTTGCCCTAGTTTCCAGAAGGAAAGGCTTTTTCCTTCTTATCTATGATGTAAAATTTGCTTTGTACAACATGTATAGGATTTGTGTGTTATCGCTTTGTTTTGTTTTTTTCAAATTGAAGTAATATGAGAACCTCTAACATGTGAATGCCTCTACAGCCAAATTATCCAAATTTATCTAGAGCAGCACAGTGGTTAGAGCTGTCACCTCGCAGAAAGATGTCTTTCTATGTTCTCTCTGTCTGGGTTTTCTGTAAAGACTCTTGTTTTCCTCCCACAGTCCAAAACCATGCAAATTAAGTTAATTTGGGATCTTAAATTGCCCTCGGGACTGCAAATTACATTCAGGAAGTGCAAGTATGCATGGTGTTTGGCCCTGTGACCTGTGTCCAGTGACCTCTATGATGACCTCCCCTCCCACCTGTTGGCTGCTGGAGAAAGGTCCCAGCTTCCTGTGTCCGTGAACAGGAGGAACATGTATAGAAAATGGATGGAGGAATCATTTAGAATGGTAATTTGTGTAGGTGTGTAGGTGCTTTTCTTTCTTGTGGCCCCTCTAACAACTGTGTTTTATGAAATGCATCATCCATAAATACATTATTCTGGTAAACAAACTGATTGCTAACAGTAATATTGTTATAGAAATGCAGACACTTAACAAAAGTGCACAAGTAATCCATTTACCAGATATTTCAAAGCCCAGTTTTTATGCTGTAAAACATCAGGCCATCTTACATGTTATTGATTACCCTCACAGTCTGTTCAACAGAGCCAGGTGAGATGTCATGTGTGAACCTAAATAGATCGGTGGATAACCTGTGTGGAACATTATATAGGCTTGCAAATATCTCATAATAAAGATGTCACACACATAGCAAAAGTCTTATCAAAAGAAAACATTCCAAGTGTCACTGTGAGACATTTGCACAACATGAAGCTGCTGCTGTGAGCAGACCTTTCAGTCACAGGGTGATCTGTCTAATCAGTGGATTACACTGCCACCTCTGTAGGAGCAGAACCACCGTCCACAAGCACGATCCTGTATTTAGGGTGAAGTCTCTGTTCACGTCTGACTCAACACTTCCGTCAGCTATCCAACTGTGCTGTGCCAAAATGTCTCCATGGCCTTCTTTAAATACTCTCAATCAAGTAGAAAGTCATTTTATGTCTTAGGTCAACACAAATGTTTGGCCTTTAACTTAACCTGACCAGAATATCCATTCAATATTGGCATTTCCACTTTTCTGCCAATTAGATAACGCAGAGCATCCCTTTCAGCTTGATCGGATCTCATTCAGTTGCTGTTGCTCGTCTCAGTTGAAGCACCAGCCTGGACCGGAGCCCAGAGAGACCTCGAACCTGATCCAGCTCTTGGCAAACTACATTCAGGAAGCCACTAAATTGGCTTATCTATTGTGACCCCGGCCAGCTGATTTACAGACAGTCCTCGGTGGGGCACCAAGCAGAGGATTAGGGGGGCGCTTTATAACGTGACATGATGTGTGTTGTGTGTGTGTGTGTGTTCAAATCTGGATGGGATCTTTTAACCATGCAGCACGGACAGGTGCTTATCTCTCGACCCGCGCGTGCTCGTCAACCCCGTCTCTCACGAGTCTCCTGGCCCTAGAGAAGCCACCCAGTTATGCAGCGATTACGCGCCCCCGCCTCCTTTTTATCCTGCAAGGCACGCTCGGTCCCAATGTTTAACTTTCTCTCCATCCTATAGTCTGAGCCGGAGGTGCCGCGGCAGTCAGACAGAGGAGCTGCTGCTTCTCGATGCCGAAATCACGCTCAACACAACAGTGCCACACTATGCCGGTGGTGGAGGAAGGCAGAAAAGACGTTAGGACATTTTTTTTCTTTCCCCCTTCCTCCCCTTTCTGGCACTGCAGTAGCAGACGGGAGGAATGAAAGAAGATGCCATTGTGCAGCAGGGTCGAATCTGAAAGTAGAAAATGTGCAGCCCGTTCAGGATAACCCAGAGCAACAGCCACCAACACGATCCCAAACCACCTGTTTTTTTTTCCGCGCATCCTTTGCGCTCAGACGCGAAGGGCTGGGAGGAAATCGAGGAAAAAACGCAGCATTCTCTGAAGTCCCACAGCACCTAACTATCACTAACGACAGACACTGGTGATATTAGTCACCACAAACGGGCTAAACGAGGAGAAATCGACCGAGCAAACTACATTTCTTAGAAGATGCCCATATGACGCGGCAGATCTACCACTCCGAGCCGAGTGAAAGCGTGACATATGGATGCAACAGAGAGAAGTCCACTTAATAGGCTTCGACAGTGCGTCAAAACCAGAAAAGTCACGAGCAGTGCTGTGACTGAAGCTGAGCGGCTTGTGATTTTTTGCTGAAACCTTCCTGTCTGTTTCCTAAGAGATGCACAGAGAGCGAAGATGCAGTTTTCCCCCCTCAGGTGGGAAGCTTAAATTAAAAAAAAAAAAAAATCGCAGTAACTTACCAATATGGATGATTGAATCCGAGAGCGCCGACTTCCACTCCTGGCTCCAAAACACAGCAACAAGCAACAAGATAACTTTCATTATGTCCAAAGATATCTCCCTCTGGAAAAAAAAGAAGACGGAAAACTACAGCTCTAAGAGAGTTAAAATCCCCTGAAACGAGCTTGCCTTCGTAAATTTAGTCCATCAATCTCTGCCTTGATCTGCTCTCTTGACGTTCAAGTAGATAGAAGACAAATTCCCCGGTTAGTTGGAGACCCTGTTGAAATTCCCTTCCAACATTAAATCAGGGTGAGCAGAGAGACGCCGAGCTGCAGTGGTGGGGAGGAAAAAATAAATAAAAAACGCGCCGCATCCGAACGCAGACGCGTTAAGGCGAGCTGACGAGCTGGAGGATGCCGCCGACCATTTAAAGGAAATACATCTGGAACAAGTCGACAGCGTGAGGGAGAGCGCGTGTGAGGGGGGGAGAAAACCTTATCTTGAGGAGCAGGTCCTGCGATAATGACCCGAGATTCCCCCCCGAGCCTTTTCAGAACTGACGACGCAGTTTCCCCCCCTGCACCAATCGCCGAACCACCAGCAGCGGCAGCAGCAGCCTCAGAGGACCAAGCCAACGGCCAAAACTTCCATTTCCCCTGGGGCTTGGGATTCTTCCTTCACTTCTCTGAGCGAGAGCACGAAATCAGAGCACGCGCACACACCGCCAGCAGCGACTTTTGTTGGAGAGGAAAGGAAATGATGGGGGGGAAGCCTTGTCACATGGCAGTACTACGGAGAGGTACATTCCAAAATTGTCTTGTGCAGCCTCCTTTGGAAATCAAACCGAGATCGAAGGGGGATCTTTTTAATAAGAGAGAGAGAGCTCCAAATGCCACTGTTTGGGAAAAATATTATTTAAAAAAAATCTAGACCATGTGAAGGAAAAAAATTTAAAAAAAAAAATCAGAGGATGCGCACGACTACACTCCGCGGTCCGCACTCTCCGTATGCGGGTAAACTCGCGTCAGACCCAGGCTCGCGCCGTGGCTGGTGAGGAGGTGGTATGCTGCGTCCGTGTGGGAGAGAGGGGAGGGTGGGGGTGAAGAGGAGGAGGAGGAAGGAGAGAGAGAGAGAGCGAGAGAGAGAGAGAATCAGGCAGGAGGAGTTGCCAACAAGGGCGCGCATCTACTGTCTGGATTTACCTCGGTGAAAGCGAGATGAAATGGGAATATCTGAGAGGGAGGGGTGGCAGAGTGGAGTCCAACAGAGACTGGGGGGTGGGGGTGGGGGTGGGGGGTTAGAAGAGGGGTAATCTGCCAACATTAGCCCTGTCATGGGCTCCTTGGTCAGCCATTGATCTGCTGTCTATAGCTCCGATTCAACAAGAGCTAATGAAGGAGTCGGTCTGAGATTTGTACAAGCTTTTCCGCTCAGATCTGTTTTATATATAAACTTCTGCTCGTCTCTTTACCCTGCTTCACTGTGCCTTATGAAAAAGGACGTTTTATAATCTGATCATCATATTCTCTAATTAAATGTCATCTTTCCTCTTTTACAAGTTAGTTTTATTTTCGTTTCCTGATTCTAACCATCATTTAGTCCCACTCATCCATCTATAAACAATCCATCCCTGTCTGATATGCCCTGAGGGTTTTCTATTAATCTGCCACAGATCCTGGATTAGGGATTAGAAGCCACTGGAGCTTCCAGCTACCACTGAAAGCACAGTTTATCTTTTATTTATTTATTTTAAAAGCACAAACTATGGAAACGAGATTTGATCAACAGTGATATGATCGAATTTGCTCTCAGACCTGACTTTTTCCAAAACCTCATTGATTTATGATTACATGTTTACTAGGGTTTTGCATCTGTGGACTGTGGCCAATATGATACTTATCTCAATACACTGCCAAAAACTCAAAAAAAAGCCAACTCACAAAAGATATATGAGCAGCAAAACCAGTACAATGAGAGTCAATTCAGCCCCTAATTATGATGCAATTCAGCCTTTAAACACAATTCGATGTGGTTTGATATATTACAATGCATTGAACATCAATGTGTTGAATCAAACTCATATTAAAGCAAAACAATGGTTTCTTAGTTTATTAGTTGATTCACACTCCTTTAAGTACGTTTTAGGTGTTTGCTTTTTTGCCTGCTTTGCTGCAGTTCTCCTCCTTAGCTATAGGTGTCACTAAAGGGAAAAAAATACTGCAAAATAGCAGGGAGGTGCAGCCAGATGAAGAGCTGTCTGCTGTAACATTTTATAAAATGGAGAGGGGCCTGTTGTACATACAGACATAATTACACGTTACGCTTGTTCATGAATTGGTACGAAACAACTAATCCTCACATACCTAATGTTTACAAAACCATTTTCAGTTTGTTCGATTAGTGAGATGGCACAACTAAAAATAAGCAAAATTAGAAATATAATAATTAGGTAAAATTCAAGACTGACATCTTACTTGGGCCTAAAAAAACATTTCAAAACAAATTACTTGAATTTTGACAATCACATTGTTTTCCGTCAAGAATAAAATCTGTTCTGCACATTTTTAGACCACTGTTGACATTAAATGAGATGCATTGCTTTTCCTGCTCTACCTACATTGTCAACACCTTAAACTGCATTTTGTTTTTGTACACCAAGCCTTGAAAATCAGATTTAATCGGAGATTTTTCTTCACTCTCTAATAAAAAGTTTAACGAAAAACTTCAGAACCATTTAATGGGTTGCATAATGACTGTATCTGATCTGTGATAACCATATATGATTACATCCCTGCATAAGGCGGCTCAAAGCTGAGAATCTAAAAGTTTAAGAGGAAAATCTTTACACCAGAAGATTGAAGGCTTATCTCTGTAATCCTTCCAATAGTTAGAGAAGCTAAAGATGATCTGGAACCTGTTAAGTAGGTGTGCATTCTGCAACTGTGCCTATACGGTGACTCGGAGCTGCTACATGTGTGCATTAGAAAAATGCCACTTTGCTTAGAGGATTTTAAATTGAGAAAAATGACTGAATGTGTTTTACAAATGTGCTACATAGAGTGCTTGCTTATAACCTTAAATACTCATGTTTTAAACATGAGTTTTATGGTACACTTTTATATGCTTGCTTTAATAAAAAACACCATATAACACTTAAGAAACTCAGCTTTTTACACAATGATAATTTGGGTGCATCAAGGTGACAGGATGGCTTTAGGACCCAAAGGCAGACATGAAGGGGAGATTTTCTGGTGATGAAAATAATCCTTTTAATTGCAGACCGAACTGAACACAACTACAATGCAACATGAGGAAGTGACACAGCCCAAAGGAAAACAGAATGTCTACAAAAAGAAGAGGATAGTAAACATAAGAGGTGGAATGATTACAAAACATGATGCCTTGCTGAAGAGGAAGACAAGGCAGACAAGTGAATGGATACTACAAAATAAAACAGGAAGTAATTGTGACAAAATAAAAATGATAAAAAGGATTCAAAAAATATTGTAAATTTTGAGCTATGACAAGTTTTACATACACATTGTCTTAATAAGTGTTAGGGTTATCAGCCATCCTGTGTGTAAACAGAAAATATGCAGTCACCAAGTAGAATTTGGGGCCCTGTAATATAAATTTTAAAAGAAAACAAAAAATAGTTTTGTCTATTAATCTATCATTTAGAAAAACCTAATAAAAAATAAGCGCATTTAATTGTTAAAGAGCTCTAAATAAGATCCTAAAGTGAGTCATTTTTGAATGCTCATCTTGTCAGCAGATTTATCCCCCAGCCTTCCTCCTGACAGATCCTGTTGAGCTTTGTCAGAATAGATTGAACGAGTTTGATCTACCATCTTCAGATCTCTCTTAAGTTGTTCCAACTGTTTTCCATTTTACAATTATAGAGGCCATTTTGCTCCTGGGAACACTCAAAGCTTTAGAAATGCTTTTATACTCTCCTCCTCATCTAAAGCTTGCCACAGTTTAATGGTAGAGGTCTCCTGGGAGTTCCTCAGACTTCATAGCTTGGTTTTATCCTGATACACTGTAGGGATTGTGGGACCTTTGTATAGACGTGTGCGCTTTTCAAAATGGTGTCAGCACTTTGCCACAAGTTGGCCCCAGATCAGCTCTTCACAAGGACAAATTAAAGCAAACAAAATGAACCTGATCAAAAGTCTGAATCTCGACAAAAAGGATGAGAGTACTGAAAAAGACATTTCACCTTTTGATTCTGATTTCTGTTCAGTTTCTGAAACTTTGGTTTCACTTTGTAGTAATGGGTCACCAAGTGGAAAATAATGGAGGGGTAAAAATCTAAATCCACATGTTTAATGCCAGTTTTACAATGTGAAAAAGATGAACTTTCCACTTTCTAATATTCTTTAATTACAATTTTTAATTGTATGAGTTTCATTTTTGTAATATCTCTGTGTAAAATCTTAATCAGGTAACAATAATCCTGAAGTTCTTTTAATACAATTAAAAATAAATACAAATCAAGTTGCCCTTCTTTTAACTTGATTGTTAGGATATGCATGTGGATCCGTTTTTCTGTGTTAGTTTAATCACATTTTTAACCATTTTACCTGAAATTTCAACAAGGGAGAAGCACAGCACAAAATGAAAGGGATCTTTTTGTTGTGGTTTGTCATTTTGTTTTACTGATAAATAGGGGAAATGAAGTTTTACTTTGTGCACGTTCTTTTCACTATTTCTCTTCATCTTGGAAACTACTGTTGTTACATTTTACTGAATTCAGGATTTTGGCATTTGTTTTTGTTTGTTTGTTTTTTTTATTAACCTGTGGATTGCACTGAACATATTTAACGAGAGCCAAGAAGCATTTGTTTGTCACTTTTCAAATAGGAGCACTTAAGTGTGTCCTTCACACATGCTCATGCTGTATTTCACAAAAAAATAATTCATCACCAACTTGTTAAAGGCTTTTCTCCACTCTGACAAAACAACATAGCATTTTTAGAAAGGAGAGCTTTTAAAGTACTTTTAGAGATAAGCTAATGGTGCTGCTTTTGGATTGTTGCTAACTTTGTTCTATTGGGCTATTTTTTTGTGTTTTTTTCAGTAAATTGACAATAAAAAAGGTAAAAAGAATTGGATTGCTGTGTATTCACAGTAAATTCTACCTTAGTCCTTTATAGCTGTGATGTTTTTGTGTAAATTTGGATTATTTTTTCCCCAAATACATTTGTGGAAACCAAATGAGATTTGTTGCTAGGGACAGTTTTACAGATATTGAGCCAAGACTGTGGTAGTAGCTGTGAATCATCCCAGCACATGCTCTGAGTGCTAACAGGCTGGACATATCATTTACAAGGTTTGACCAAAATGGCCTTGACAACCTCCCTTGGCATTATAAGATGATCTCAGTTTAAAACTGGAATAAAAGGTGACGGTCAATATGAATACCTTTGAGGATTGATAGGCCTTTAATTAGGTTCTTTTTTCCATTTCTTTTCTTTTTTTTTTTACAATTAATATATCACTACAGATTTATAAATGACACAGGGAACACATTTAATTGTTTTTGTAAAAGCCTTTAAGCTCTTTGTACCTGAGTGACTGATGCCCTTTGTTTAAGTAAGTGAAGGAGTCACCTTGGAGGTGTCTGATGCTATGAGTGTCAGTGAGATTTTATCTAAGTGCTATCAGCTTACAAACCTTAAAAAGGTACACATATGAGAAAGCAGACAAGAATGCAGTTACACCTCAAAGACAGAGTCTAATTCAGGCGTGAGCTGCGTGGCTGATTAGTATTCATACCTACAGCAGTCACTGGCTCTCAAGGACATTGCCTTTCTTTGAGGATGGGGGGCTCAAAGAAGTAGATGGGAGGTATGTATTTGTGCACTCATGTGGACATGCATATGTGTGAGAGCTACAGTCAGGTAGGAAAATCTAGCTTGAAGCCATTAAGTGACAGGGCTGCAGAAGTCAACATTTCAGAAGCCAAACCTGCTATTATGAGCACATTGAGTGCAATCTGTGTGAGCGCACATGTATGTGTGGTAGCTGTGTGCTTCAAAACAAAAGACCAGACAGATGTTATTAAGCTCAAGCATCATCCCACACTGTTAAACAGCTAACCTCCTACAGAGACAGTTTATTCTTAAACAGAGGCAGATGTGTGAAGTCAAACATTTATGCATTTGCTTCACAAAAAAAAAAAAAAAAACTCACACGTGACAAACTCATTCAAATAATACAGCAGACAAGTTTTGTTTAAAAGTTTTTCCTCTCTCCATCTATTTTCCTTTTTGGATGCAGTGCAAATAGTAAATAATAGCGCAGCAGCTGCAAACCCATTACAAAGTATTCTTTGAAAAATTGTTTTCTTCTTGCACGGTTTTAAATTAGTTCACACACAGGAAGATATTACCCAAGCCCACAACATGAAGCCATCTATCACCACCCAACCTGGGAATGCACAAAATCCAATGAATCACCACAGTTCTGCTAATAATAAGGGGTGCTTTCCTATTTATTTATGTGCCGTGTTTACGTGGCAATATTTTAGTGGCACTTCACCTGTCCACCTACCAGGTCATTAATGCTAATGGCTGTCTAATGTGGCAGAGAGGGATGTGTCTGCAGGCATCAGAGAACACAATCCAATCAGAGGCGCACCAAAGCGGCAATCTAAAGAGAAACCTCCTCCCAGCCCCTAAAATTTAAACTGCGGTCACTGAAAAAAAAAAAAAAAAAAAAACACGTCACAAATATGCAATCTTAAACTGTTTATGAAAGCCCTTATCCTGTTTTAAGCTTTATGACTACCAAAACCAAAACAGTCATAGTTTATGTAGCCACTTATAAAGTTCTTTTTGCTTGTTTCTGGTTTAAGCTTGCAAACTTTACACACAGAACTTAAGATCTTCATTCTGAAACCAATTTTTTATCATTACTGTTGTTAAAATATGGATTTATCTTATCTGGATCCACATCAAGTCGACAGACAGAAATCATAAACCAAAAGCTTTTATTTCTTTTCATTATCCTAAAGTGTGGGATGGAAAGTCAGATGTCCTGGATGCTGCCAGGCAGAAATTGAGAAATCACAAGAAAGAGGTGGATTCTAGCCTTGAGCCATGTATTGACCCAACTCTGGGTGCCGAGAAGAGCCTCTCAAGTGTAATTGTATAGAAGGGCCCAAAAAAAACAAAAAGAAAAAAAAACAAAAACCTACCGTTTCTCTTTATGTCAATTGTTTTAGAAAGTTTTATACAAAGTTTTCATTTAAAAAAAATGCCTGAATTTGATATTATAAATTGCAATCTAGACAGAAACCATAAGCATCTTTAAAAAAAAAAATCTATTTATTGTTATGTGTTTGCTTCATTTTTATGTGTCAGTATTGACTGGTTGACATTTTTCTTCATGTGTTAGTTTTGATGTGTTGAAGAACCCTGCATATGGATGATTTCATCCTGTAATGAACTTGCAATCTGTCCAGGGTCCCCCGCCTCTTGCACAGTGACTGCTGGAGACAGGCACCAGTTTCCCTGCGACCCGGCACGGGAAAACGGGTAAAGAAAATAGATGGTTGGATAGATATGAAGGATATCAGCAGCTTATCCTCAGCTCTTCTGGGAGCTGTTTTCCTGTAAACGGTGCTGAAACACTGAGCAGGCCTTCATTTAGGCTTTGATGCTGTCCAGAATGAGGGTGCTGAAATCAAAGCTGAAGTATGACAACAATAATACCACCTAGTTTCCATCATGCCAGACCTAACCACTTCATCTCCCCCAACAGCACAACACAAACATTAAATGTTCAAGTTCCTATACATTCAGAAAAAACCCAAGTTACTGTAACAAGTCAAAACCCCACAGCCACCACCGACTTTGTACATGAAAACTTAATTTAAAAAAAGTTTGGAGGAGGGAATCCATGTTAATCTCCTATATTTCTCAAGGCTTAATAATAGATGTGAAGAGCTAAAAGGAACAAGGTGTACAACTAGATCCACAGAGATCAGTTTTATGCAGACTTTAAATTGAAGGTTAAGTTAAACAGTTTACTTGAACTCACTTTTCAAGTCCTCCATTTCTGAGAGTGTGATTTCTAGGAAATTACCACTTCAAGGTCAAGTATTTATAACAGAATATGACTGATTTAGGGGGAAAAAATGTTTTATTACTACCAGAGAATGGCAGTGTTTACTCAATGTACAGAAAACAAGTTTCCCAACAATAAACCTATATAATTAAAATGAATGATAGACATTCCTTTCTGACATGTTTTAGAGCCACAGGAAACCAAATTCCACATAATAGTTGATTGAAACTGTTGAGATCCCTCAGGTTTCTAACATTTAGACCATCTAAGCTGAAATTGCTCACAGCTTTAGAATATAGATTGTCAAACACAGTATAAATGTTCTGTCTCTCTGCAATAAAAGTCTGTTATTAGGCTCCAGCAGTTAACAGCGTGAGATATATTCAATATAAAGGAAAATCTGAGAGGTACTCAATCTCCCAAGCTGAAAATACAGATATATGTTTTTAAATTAAGCATCAACACCACACAGAAAGTGGTACATTTTATCGGTTTAGAATGACTAACACTATGAACGTGTTTTAAAAACTGAGCCTAGCTGGACTGCAAACACACTGAACTGCATCCGTGTCATGCTGTGCATGTGGGTTTACTACCACATGAAAACTGTCACCACACTCTGCAAATGTCCATGACTTACAGTCCAGATCCCATTCAGGAGCTTCTCCCAGTGTCAGAGAAGACTTGAGCACTGAAACTCAGTGAACTGATCAGCTCCTTTTTCATACAAAGTAATGAAGGACTCGCTTGTAGCATTTCTATGAGAACCTTTCCCAGCAGCCGGCCACCCAGGAAGGAAATGTAAAACCACATCAAAATGGGATGAAGTTTTGCCTGCTTAGCAAAGCAAAACTATATATGGAAATGTTGGCACTTAGGTGATGTTTGGTAGTGATTCATGCTGAGAGACTGGCAGGTAATCTTTTCACGTGTGACCTCAGTGGGAGTGGAAGCTATTTCTACAAGACATGGGATGCCATAATCCTCAACATACTAAAATTGTGCATTTTGTTGTTTTGCCATAATTAAAAAAATAAATTAGAAACTGTCCTAAATCATGTTCCGGTTTATTTGGAAGTTTCATCACAGTTTGGCTGAAGTGTGTAAATGTTAAGCTGTGCCTCAGTTATCTGCCTGAAACCTTTAAAAAGCAGCAGGTAAGGCTTAAAAATGCCATTACTGTTTTGATATGCTTTTAAGTTACACACAAAAATCAGTCTGTAGGATTCATTCAGCTCTGTTCTGGTCTGCTCGACTGTGCAGAGAGCAGCAGTGCAAACCACTTACTGCAAAGAAGGCTGTAGGTTGCCAGGTTGTGGTAAAAAAGAAGAAAGAAAAAAAGGGTTGAAGTTGTACGTGTGGATTGCGTGTGCAGACAGGGTTTCATAGCAACACAAGCAGTGACAGAAAGCAAAGCTTCGTAAATGTGGTCAACTTTGAGAGGAATCTTAATTACTGAAGTTTGTTTGGGGAACATGAAATTTAGAGAACTGGAATCTGATCTGAAAATACAGAAAGTCCTCCTTTAAGAAACTAAATTCATGTCTTAATTGCCGCCCACCAAAGGTAATAATGTTTTTGCCCGTCTTTGTGTGCACATTTGTATCGTTAGCAACCCATCTCATGAACCACTGGATAGATTTTAATGAAACTCAAAGTAATCACTGGTTGTAAATTGACAACTGATTGACTTTTTGAGTCAACCTCTTTCAAGATGGCTGCCACAGCTAAGAGACCTCAGCAAACACAAAAATACCTATAACTCAGACTATTTTACACAAACTGAGCTAATATTCGGTGCGATAGTAACTGACAGCCATCCCCAAATCATATTCAGAGCACTAACTGATTACAGGAGATTAGCGTTTAAAACTTTTCCATTAACTCATGCAGGCAACTCTGCCTGTCTGGTTGCAAAATATCTCATCATCCACAATATAGATTTTAATGAAATTTTCAGAAAATATACATTGGGTAAACATCTATAACTCATTACCTTTTAGAGTCAACCCAATTCAAGATGGCTGCCACAGCTAATCCACCTTAGGCAACTGTGACAACCCCACCACTAGGGGTCTGTCTTTGTTTTGTTTTCCAGGCAGACCAGGTCATTAGGAGTTATGGGCCCAGTGTGCTCTCCTATTTAAGAACTGCTGCGGGCCACATATGTTTCACTCATCCACAGACAAGCTGTACTTTACAGGTGTACTGATTACACACATTTCTTTATTTCTTTCGTTTAAATGAATTACTTTTTTCTGATCTTTCAATCTTGCATTGTCCTTTTGTTACCTCTGCCAAGGTCATGGTTATGTTTTGGTAGTGTTGGTTTGTTTATTTGTTAGCAAGATTAAAAGAAAAAAAAACTAATGAACAAATTTTAACATTGTCAGGAAATTTTGAGGTTGTCACAAGAAACAACTGATTAAATTTTGGTGGTGATCCAGATCAGACATTTTTTTTAATGATGCTATGACCTTTATGGAGGTCTGAGTGCTTCTAGTTTTTCCTAATGTGAGTGAGAGCATGAATGGTTGTCTCATTTGTCTCTGTGTCCCTGTGATGGACTTGTGACCTGTCCAGGGTATTCCCTGCCTCTCACACAGTGATCAGTGATGGCTGCAGATAGGCACCAGCTCCCCCAGACCCAGAAAAGAGAAGCAGGTTAAGAAAAAGATTGGATGGATTTCTGGAAATCTATTAGGTTACATCCTTAATTATAACTCATTATGCTACCTATTGACACATTTCTTTAACTGATCAATAAAAAAATACAATTAAATGTGTGTGTATGCACATATGTACACATACCTTAAGTAAAATCACAACTAATTTGGACAAATGTTTTTTTTAATGTAAATCCTTACCAACTTAACAGCTGAGTCCAAGTTAAATTTGACACGGCACGCCACGCAGCTTTCTGCTAATATATGCATCTGACATGATGATGAATAAAGAATTTGGTAAGCAGACATGCTGTCTGATATGTGATTTTTATCTCAGTACACTTACATGAAGAAGCATCAAAACTCCCCCCTGCCGTTCTCCATCCCAGCTCAATTGGAGTCGGATGCTGTTCCATCTAAAGCCCATTATCACATGAAAGCAGCTCATTGCAAAGACACATAGAAATTAAACAAAATAAATCATATCAGTGAGAACTACAAACATCACGAAGCAAACCTAAACTACACGTTACTTTTGTTGACCAAAGTCTTAACACAAACATGACATTTTACTAAATTATTGGAGCTTTTCTCGTGTTAACCTCCTTCAGTAAGCCTTTTTTCACTGCCCAACCTAATAAAAATGTAATCCACGCTCACAGCCTGGCACTGTGACTGCTCAGCCATTTTCAGATTCAGTTTGCTGAGAAAGCCCATAGATCAACAAGTGGCCCATGATGGAGTGTAATGTTAAAATGAATAAGGAATCTGTTGCAGAGATGAGTAATGCAGACAAGCAGAAGGTGTTAAATGCCTGAATGTATGCTACCATCCTTTACGATGAGAACCATCACTTTCTGCCAAGAAAAAGCACCAAAGCTGCCCACTGTGATTCACGCAGAAGAACAGATTGTCTTCTTCTGTTCTGATTACTTTATGAAATAAAATTAAGTCAAGCACCGTTTATCTTTTGTTCTTGTCTTATTAAAGTCAAACGTAGTTTAATAGCTTGTATACAAACAGCTTGAATTAAACATCGTTTCTGGTCATTGATTAATGCCAAAGTTTATTGCTGTTCAGTTTTTAATAAATGCATTCAACTATATTTGTGTTCAATGTTATCTCACTAAAACTAAGTTGCTAAAGCTTTCCGAAATCCTCCAAAAGCGCCAAGAGGCTACAAAACAAGACACAGAATCACTGACTGCTGATGTACGCTGTTGAAAATTGAATCTTACTTATTTTATCTCAGCTTAGCTCGAAAGCTGTTTTCAAAATTCTTCCAAGGAAAATTGTTCAGGCTCTGTTTGGTGCTGAGACTTCATGTCAGCTCACTGGGTTTGGAAATGTGAAAAGCATTTTATAAAGTGGAAGTAGCACAGTTTCTTACCTCTAAGGAAATAAACAGCCAACATTTTCTTATATATCTTTTACAAGATAAAGTTCTGATTCTTATTTAAGAGGATACAGATTTAACATACAAAGACAACCACTGTAAGCTGAAATTTGAACTTTTGTTTCAGCCTTAGTAAACTTGATATCCAGCATGGTAATTAGCATGTTCCAATTAGCCAGACCAATGAAAACCTCTTTGTCCGATCACTTTTTTGCAGTGAAAATGCCATTTCTTTTTTCTAATGTCATCACAGCTGGATGCTGTTCTTCTGTCATGCAGTACTTTTTTTTTATCTTGGCAAACAAGAAAGAAACATTACATTTTCTTTCTGTTGTGTTTCATAAAAATTATCTATTTAAAACTGACAACTGTCAATATCTAGAAGTTTTGTAGAAGAAACCAAATCATAAAGTAGATTTTTCTAACGTTAAAGTAGCACCAACTTTTAAACTATTTCTAAAAATCAATCGACAAGTCAGAGTACTTTACAAATCACAACTGTGTAGCAGCTCCACAACTTAATAGATTTTGAACAGCAGTACAACAAACTGGTAAAAAAAAAAAAAAAAAAATTTTTAAATACTATTTTCTCTTTAAAACAACATCTTCTTGAAGTAAACATTTTTTCATGCCAAAACCTAAATTTAATGTTAAAAGTGCTGTTTTTAAAAAGGTGTCAATTTTTCTGACCGATTGTTCAGTTTTACACAAACAGCTTTGACCCCTGAAGTCATCTGAAATGATCATTAAATCTCCACCTAATGACCGCTGCCACCTTACTGAACTGAAATTGAGTGCAATCTGTAGATTTTCTGCACATACAGTAATTGAAAAACAGCATCAACTGCTGGATCATTTCTCAGTGCATTTAGACCAAACAGTCACTGGAGGTGATACATTTGCATGCCATGGCAACAGTCGGCAGAGAAAGTGTCAAAAAAAAAAAAAAAAGAAAAATATCCATATTGTCTGTTTGTTTGTTTTTTTCAAAAATCAAAATCTACTTCTGCTTCTCTGTGCACAACAGTTATGTATTTCTGTCTTGGAAGTATCTGGACTCAAACCAAGTATCATGAGCAATTTCCAACCCATCTCTCATCTCCCAGTTCTGTCAAAATAACTGAAGAGGAACAAAGCTCCTCTCTACTTAAAGTGCACCTCATCTCCAATGACACAGAACAGAATCAGGTCCCACAGAACCATCAACAACCCTCTCTTTTCAGACTCTGGTCACCATCTCCATCCATTTCAAAATGCTTCTATACTTACATATGCCCCTATACACACACACACACGATCACTCCACTTATTCCAACAGTTTCAACTTCTCTTACACCAAACTTCTGTCAACACCCAGGACCAAAACCAGGGAGGACAGCATTGATCATAAATGCCCCCTCCCTCTGAAATATTTTTTCTAAACACATCCATTACTGAACACATCTGTCTGTTCACATCATCTTGCAAAACTTCTCTTTACAGAGCAGCTTTTATGATTGGTTTTTTTATCAATAGCCAATTTTTTCCCCCATAAATTCCATGTATAAAATGTTTAAGGTCAAACAAATTACTTCCTCAGAGAGTGTTTTCATTAATACACTTTGCAATCAAGGGAAACCACAACACCCTTTAGTGTAAACCACTCCTTACTCTTAAATTTAGCTAAATACAATATGAGATGACCAACCAAAACTAGCCAAAATGTGAAGGCAATGTGTAAAAAGACTAAATATATTCTTTATGCTTAAGGTGAGCAGCCACTTGCTGCTGATGAAATACACAGATAGGTGTGTGCTTCGAATTACAAGAGGGAAATTAAAAAAAAAACTATTTAGTATTTAGAAAAGTTAGGCAATGTTTAAAATATGGAAGTCAGCTAGTGTTGTTTCAGCCTTATTGCTTACCACCATGACTTATAAAATAATAATTAAAGAAAAACTATTTTGTAGCACTTTTAAAAACTTGTTTTATAATGTGCTTCTCACAGCAGCAGGCTGGTAAATTAATTCAAGTACAATGATTAATTAAAAGAAAAGCAATACAATATTAAAGTGCAAGGAAGTCAGTCAATCAACCATTAAAAATCTATATAACAAAAATCAGGTCAAATCACGATGCTTGTTTTTTTAGAATAAGAGATTAGGGAGGAGGAGGAGGACAGTGAATCTGCTGACCTGATTTCTTCAGGAAGCTCCTTTCATATTTTAACAGCTTTGACCACAAATGATCCCTTATCTTCAGTTGGATCTCTGAATGTCCTCTTCAAGCATTGCAGACTAAATCAGCTACAAAAACAACAAAAAGAAATGCCAAAAGGTTATGATTAGTCTTGAAATTAAATACATGTGTTCAATAAAATAATAATACAAAAATAAATAAATAAATCACAACCTTGAAGCCTGTGCAAAGAGGTTAAAAGCAGGAGTGAAGTACTCTCTTCATTAAAAGTCTGGCAACTTGAGTTCTGTAGAGCCTGGAGCCAATCAATGGATTTTTAGTTGATGTTAAGATTATGGTACAATAGTGAATGTGTGGAGAGAGAGGAGTGTAAAGTGTTCCATGTTTTTAAATGATAAAGATAATATGAAATTAGCTGCAACATAACAAAAAGCCAATATTTTTTTGTCAACAGATTTCACATGTTCTCATGTACAGGAGGCTGTCAGAGGATACAATTGTTGTGTCTCCTCTCATTTCACATCCTATTTTTATTTCCACACTAATGCAGGTATGGTTTGGGGGTTCTCTAAAATTCCAGTCAGTACTGAGGCAATATGTTGGCAGAAATGCAATATCATCATTTCATGTTTTCATGAATATCAAGTGGAAATGTCTGCATGATATTAGAGTGAAAGTCATTTTTGACCTTTTGCCATGTTGCACCACCATGTTATTAATGTGGTCCACAGGCGACAAACCAAACTCATGAAACCCTCAGTTTGCTGCTAAAAATGGCACCACAACCTACACACAAGACTTAAATGAATCCCTCAAATGGGACACTAATAAATAGGGTAGTAAAAATAAATTTAAAAAAAAATCTCTTCCCATGAGACCAATTGAGTGTTGCAGTATTTGTTGGGTGCACACATTAAAACCCATCTAACACAGGTACCTTTCATCTTGCATACATGTTTAGTGTAAAAGCTCCATGTTTTAGTAACAATCTCTAAATGATCCACCTCAGAATGCTACATACCAGTCAGTCAAAAAGTCCATAAATCATATTTAATGGGTTTGACAGGCTTTATTCTTCCAAGTCCTGAAGCAAAGCTTTGATTTGTAGAGTAATAGTTTCACCAAAGGCGTGCGCTGCAACTTTAAGGTCATTAACAGCTGATGGAACCAGATGTTCTCAGAACCAAATAAGTCTAAAAATTGTAAGCCATGCAATTTGCCACAGGTTTGTTAACTTTGCCCTTTTAATAAAAAAAAGGAAAATGACCAGTGTCTTACTCTTTCATAGTTGGTTAACTGGTTTCACTGTGTTCCTGAAAGTTTCAAACATTATAGATCAGGACAAAAGCAGTGAACCTGTTTTGTCTAAGTAGATGTAAAATTTTAAGAGAATTAAATTTTTGTAAAGCAGATTTTGCATGATGTTTTAATTCTGATTAACAAAAAGCTATTATTTTTTTTAATACTGCATAAATATTCATTTCTTCACATCACTACATATTTCTAGTCAGAACACCCAGATGTCAATTTAATGATAAAAAATTACTTTATTTTCCATGCCAGACGGAAGAAAATCACCAGTTCGCACTCAGATCATGAATTCTTAAATCATGTTCCATCACTGCCTCAATGCAAAGTCTTCTGCAATTTAAAATTACAGAAAATTCCACATCTCTTATATCCAAGTTTTCCTTTAACGAGAAATTCACATAAGAAATTAGGCAATCTTTAAAACTATGATTTGCTCAATAAAGATGATATCATGTTGGAAATGATAAACTAAGGTTTGCCTGAGACTGAGACACAAACTGAGGGCCACTTTTAAGTCTCTGCTCAACACAGTCATGCTCTGTTAACAGCAAGCTTCCCCATCTTTAGACCAGCTGAGGCCCACTTTAACTTTCATGTTGGTTAGCCGCACGATCCCTGTAACCCCTCTAGCCACTTTTGTCCATTGTTTTTGTTCCTGAGATGACAAATGGTGGTCTTGTTCTCCTATCACCAATGTTTGGCAGATTAATCTCCTGTTAAGATAATGTTGACAGTGAGCATAAATCTAAATGTCATGTTTTCTGTTTGACTCAAAGAGAAAAAATCATCAGTAATTTTTATGACAGTGTTCAGATAGTTTTTATATTTAAAAATATATATTCAAGTTGCTACATTCTGGACAACTTTAAAAAAGCTCACTGACTCATTGTATTTTTCAAACGGATGCCAAGAAAGAAGGTAGGAGGGAAAGAATAAAAGATCAAAGAAACTGGATTTACAGCACAATTTGTTCAGATTTAAACATGAGGCTTTAATGTATAATTTAAAAGAAAAATTGCAATATATAAGAAATATTTTGTGAAAATCTTATTACCTTAATTATGACTCACATTTAGTGGTCATGATACACAGCAGCTCCCCCGCCACCTGCAAAGGACAAAAGCCAGTAAAGAAAATGGATGGATGGTACTACATATGATGAACAGGAACATCTTTAATGTCATGGTAAGAATGTTTTTCTTAGCTTTTGTCTTTCCAGGATCTCAGTCATTACAGGAATGCACATCATGTTCTCACAAAATAAACCCGTCAGAAAATATTTTGTCTTTTGTGCTTTACTGCTCGTATTCACAACCTCCCCTTTTAAAACCTTTATAACACAGACAGATTACTCTCTTTTCCTCGCCATCTGAACTGAATAGCAATGCACTGCTTGATACAACTTTTTCAGGACAAAGCTTTTTCTTGATTTGTTCATACATAAACCCATCATTTCTACCAGTTACATTTCTCTAAAGATAGGCTGCAAGATAAAAAATCTAACTTTGGAGCAAAGTCAGAATGTTGGTTCATACCCGATTTATTTTGTTCCTATACAATCATAATCTTGACTTTAACATGCTTATTTAAAATCACTGTTTTGCGAGAATGAATTAATTTAGCCTCTGGGGACCATTTAAACTAAAATGTTATCATATTTTCTTTCAAAAAACAAAACAAAAAAAAACTACCATTTTACATCTTTAGCAGATAAAAATCCATGCTTTATTCAGACAGGTATAACATGATTTAGGCAACAATAAAGTGGTTGCATGTTACATTATCCGAACTATTATGCAGCTATGGTAATCTGCCACACTTTTAGAAAACAGAAAAATAAAACGCTGCTCCAGCTGTAGAGTTTTAGACTCAGTGTAAGGGGGATGAGAAAATGAGCTCTATGCATTTTTGAAATAATCTTTCATCCAAATTCAGCATAAAAATGCATATTTCTATCTTTATGCAATTTGAGAGCTGTCTGGGGAATATATTGAGAAATGGTTTCCCCCTTTAGAAGGAGAAGGTGATTGTAGTGGTGTAAAAACCTCTGAACCTTTGGTTTATCTATAAAACCTTCAAATTCATATAGCTTCAATGGGAAACTTCCAAACACCACTAAAGAGAGCAGCATGGGTCTTAATGCTATATTAGACATATCCCTCTGGCAGTAAATCCTTAATGATTTCATAATAAGCTTACTGTACTAAACCTTTTAAAACTATGTAAAATGTCTTCTTTTGTTGTAAGGCGCATGAAATCTAAAGCATTAAAAAAAAAGCATGTCAAGGGAAACTCAAAGTTATTTAGATAATTCGGATTTTTGCAGATTGAGTTCTGTAAAACAATCTAACAGTTTGTAAATATGTATAGACAACCTCAGTTTGGAGATAAAGATCATTTCTGACCAGATTGATGAACTGATGGCTAGCCTAGGGGTAGGCAGTCCTGGTCTTCAAGGGCCACTATCCTGCATGTTTTGTTTCCCTGCTCCAACACACGTAATTCAGTGGTTAAATTACCTCTTCATATTCTGCAGAAGCCTGTTAATCACCCATTGATACAAATCAGGTGTCAGAGCAGAGAAACAAGAAAAACATGCAGTATAGTGGCCCTCAAGGACCAGGATTACCCACCCCTGGGCTAGTCTAAGCCGGGCCAATACCAAGGTGGTTTGCTGCTGTCTCAAAAACACATCAATTCTCAATATACTCAGTGGTTCATGATTTAGCCATTTTACACCACTGTCTATTTGACATCTAATTATTCAGGCAGAAATGTGACATTCCTGCCATAAGGACTCCATGCTGCACTGGAAGTGCTAGTTCTTTCTGCCATTTTTTGTTCATTAATGTTAAAAAAAAATTCTTTGTGAATAACTATGTAATGCAAAGATGATGGCAATGGAAAGGCTTTTAAAATAGTGCTTGCATGAGCCACTATAACATTGTGGAGATTGGAGTTGATTTGAAAGGGACCCCTGTCAAACTTGCCATTATGGTGTCCAGTTAAAATAAAACCATTTAGCCAAACTGTGGTATTTAAAGAGCCATCTACAACAGGTAAAATATTACACCTGAAGCTTTTATGAAGCCAACATAAATATTCTGGCTGAAACAATTTTATTTTTCCTAGGTAAAAAGTTTTGTTTTCAGTTACAACTGAAATACGAGCTTTTTACTCTGCAACTATCATATTAATGAACACCACTTCAAATGTTCTGCTCTCTCATAACCACTAGAATAAGTACATTTTTCACTATGCAACTGTAGTCTCTACAAGAAAAAACAACCTATTGGGGAGATTTTGGCAGCAAGACAGCTAACATTACGTAACATTAAGTATGAGCTCTGGAATATTGGCCATGAAAGAAATAAAGAATCTGTTCTACTAAGGCTTACCTGTTTCAAAGATTCTTCTTCTTCTGTGATCTTGAGTTCAAGTGTAAGTGGCAGGTTCTTGTGTGTTGAAAAAAATAATAATCTGCTTAAGACAAAATAGCCACAAATGTAAGAGTGAAGGCTTATTTATCAATGAGTTTAATAAAGTCATTGGAGACATTTTGCCAGTTTTTTTAATTTAAGTTTGAGTGCCAATCATGGTGATTAAATCCTGAAACTTATGCAAATCTCCTTCACCCACCGGACTTCAAATTCCTTCCCTAGAGTTTAAAGTTAATTTTTAGGACAAAAATATATAGGTTTTGAAGGATAAGCAGTATCTTCACAACATTCAACACTATGAAACACAAGTTAGGTTCAGAAACAGAAAGTAGATATGGAAACAGCAGCTCTACACATTGCATGTCACTCCACCACTTGTTCATCCCTCTGACCTCTGAAAAGTCACACTGCAATTTCATGTCAACAGGGGGGTCAGCTGAACCTTTACTCCGGTGTTACTGAAGCTGACATTCTGTTTGGGGAATAACTGATGACTGAGATGCAACTGTGGGTTTACAAAAAAAACATACAGTGATGGTTTGATTTACATCATCCATGGTTTCAAACTATAACTTTGTTTAAAACTGATTGCAGAATGGATTTCTTTAATTGACCTTTTCAATATAGTCAGTATTCCACAATGAATAAATACCACATATGCACACACACACACAGTTCAGTGTTATTAAGAAAAATGAAGATCTCATTTATAGATCCTGTTGCAGATCTCTTCAGAACAAGCTCAGGTTAAAACTGGTTGTGAGCAAAAAAAAAATCAGCCCACGGCCATTTTTAGGTATCCTCAGTTATTCTGTCTGAGATGCTTAAAAACGTTCACAAAGGTTTAAGTTATTTAGGTGCCTTTTGGCAAATTCCCTCCTTTCTGCCTACTTTACCACAAAGAACTGCTCGATGGGGTACTGCACGGACTGTTGTTCTTTTAGGCTAACCTGGCGTCATAGAGAGCTCTGAATGTCATTCATGGTGATGCTTGGCTTGCTGATTACATATCTGACCAAAAACCTCTTTTTCCCCTGATTACTCACTTTGGCCGAGCAGCCAGATTTTGGAAGTTGAATTCCAAACTCTCCTCTCCCCCTTTTTATATTTTAGAATGGAGGCTATTTAAATTCTGCTTTTTTTTTTTACATTTGCTGTATTGTGTTTTCACATAATGGACAGTTAGCCAATAAATGTCATAAACTGAGTGTGTGTTTTAAATTATGGAAATAAGAAGGACCATTGATAGATTAGATTAGATTACATTAGATTATTTTAGTTAATATTATTATTTAATATAATACTTAATATTGTTAGTTTACTTCATTTTGTGTGTAAATTACTGAGGGAAAGAATGTGAACTGTTTAAAACTTCAAACCATTCTAAAACTTTCTATGTGCACTATAAGGCATTGTTGTTTGGTACAGTGGATAGTTAGAGGTTAGTGTTTTGATTAGTCAAAAATATCCCCAATGGTTGTTAATAAATTAATGCTTTCCAGAGAAGTTAGTTACTAACAAAAGACTCATCTAGTTAAATCAGGGAGCACATTCTGACACCTCAGATTCTAGTCTAAAGCCCGTCATACCAGAGTTACCCTCACTGTTCTCCCCAAAACCTCCACCAACACTTTGAAACTCTTTAAAAACTCAAACTAACTGCCCATGAATCAAATGCACATAATGTACCATTTAATCTTGTGGAGTACCAGTGTAAGGCTGCACATCAGAGACACATATGCAAATAGACACACACATATACTGGCTGTGAAGTGGAGGATGCCCATTAATCATGCGGAGCCAATGAGGAGACAGAGAGCAAAGAAACACACTGAATAGGAAGCAGGTTTCTTCCCCTGGCCTCGTCAGACAATTGCATTTGTGACAATGATTGAGAGTGTTTGCTCGTATGCATGTTGGTGGAAAGTGAACTAGCATGAGACAGCCTCTGATTTATCGACACTTACCAAGTAAGTAGCTATCTTAAACCTGCATGCCCTTGAAATAATACAAGTGAGGAAAAGACATGAAAAGTCACCTTTTGGACATTTTTTAATACTAAAATGTTCCCGTGCCATAATCCACAAAGAGTTCACACTCATATGCAGTGAAAATTAGTGACACCCAAAAAAAGACACTGCATCACCAGATACTGGTAGGAGGGAAGAAATTCTGCATCTATAATTTGCTTATGGTTCACAAATTTAGGGCTGAATTTGCTCCTGGCTCCTTACCGCATCTGTCTTCCTTTATTTACTTTCTTCTCCCCCTCCCTGAATGATGTTATCCCTTTTTTTTCCAATTTTAGAAAGAGTTGTGAGCAAAGTAGACTATTAAATCCTTGGTTATATGAGGCAGAGCAAGTATCAAGAGCTCATGTAAATTATCCCGATGTTTGCATCTGCGTTTCTAAGCAAAAAAGGTCCCCACTATTTCTACAACCCAATTTCAATTTTATCTAGCAGATAATTGTCAATTCAACAAGGAGAGTAAATTCTATCAAAATCCTCTATCAATCCTTCGTTTCACATACACTCTAATATTCCCTTTTGCGCAGTTATTTGCCTGAATTGTTGCAGAAAGAAGTGATCATTTTTCTGAATTCTCTTTGCTGCCAGTGCTGTTGTTATTTCTCCTTACTTACAGATGAGATCAGAGAGGAGAGGAAAACTAGATATGAGGGAAAAATATTAGTGTTGCAACTTAAATGTGCACGCGTGTGCACGTGTACATAAAAACGTATGAATAGTGCATCCAGCATAATAATATCCTTGCTATCTCCTTTTCATCTCTGCTGTCACAGTCTTCTCTTTTGTTTGAAAAAAAGCTACATGTTTACCACCCTGCAGATACACAGCTATAGTTCAGATCTGCTTGATTACAAGACGATGAAAGCCTAAAATTAATGAGGTCCTTCTGCAGCTCTGTCACACCATTCGCTCCCACACATATATGTGCATAGTGTCGGTGTTCCTAAGAAGGACCGCCTAATTGTCTGTCTAGCCAGCTGACCCTGAAAGCTATAGATAAAGTGAAGGGGGAGGAATGGGAGGAGGAGTGGGTGAGCGAAAAAATTGAACTTGGCTGTCTGGTCTATTGGGTTTCTGTCGAATGGACACATTGAAATGTGTAGGAGTCATTGAGGACTCAATGACACTCACTGCTTAGATTTCCAACCTCTGATAAGGGCCACATTTAGTGTAGAGATAGTTGTGGCAGATCATAAGGCTGGGAGGAGGTATGGCACTCTTAATTGCGTTAAAAGGTACTGAATACCAAGAGCAAAAACCTGCTTCCATGGAGGTGTGACACAGGAAGATCAGTGACAAAAATGAACATGTAAAGACAAAAAGAGTTCAGGTTTGAATGAATGGGGTTACAAACAGGAAACTGTACTAAAACCACAATATTCACATTTTTTTATTTAACTTTGCTTTGAACTACTGAGTAACATTTTGCATGTGTTGCTTACATTATGCCATGAACTAATGACAGTAAGTAAAGCAAATTTATTGCAACTAAAATTGTTCCATTTAATCTGTTCCTTTGAAATCTAATGTTCCAGCAATTATATAATGGAAAAATAATGACTATATATTGCAAGCTGTTTAAACAAATGATCACTTACAGAACAAACACAAAGCAAACTCATCCTATACAAGTCTGGATGTGTAAAACTTTTATATAATGATGAGGGATTATAATAGAAAAGCACCATTTGTTGCCTGCCTGTTTCACTTAAAACTCTCCATGATAAGCGCAACTAATTCCTTTGTATTTAGTACTTAATGTAACAATAGAGAGACTCTGGGCAAGCACTTGAAATGGATTTATTTCCACTTTAGTAAGCAAAGAAAAGGGATAACACACTAAGACATAAGGAAAGTAACTGCTATTTTGAACTGGACTCTGCTTTTTTTCCCTCTACATTCATTCATTCATGTACAGCAATTCTCCACATTGCAGTTCAAAAAACCCAGGGACCAGTTTATGAGCTCAGTGGCTACAGAATCAACACTTTACTGCACCGCATCTTTGCACCACAAATGTTTGATTCTGTCTCACCTACAAACAACAATCTATCCTGTTTTTACACTAAAGAGTACAGAACGAATGAGGTAAACTGCTTGTGGACTGTCATGGAGAGCACATAGAATCCTCAAATAGACTGAAGTTTGCAATTCACACACACACACACACATATATATATTGAAGGGATTTTTATGGTTAAAAGTGAGACTTTACATGAAAATCTTTAAGAAAAAAACTCTTCAGTCTGATGACAGCAACATATTTTGGTTAAGTTGGAACAAAAAGCTGGAAAAGCAAGTAGTACTAAGAAGAAACAGCTGGAGGGACATGTTGCAACTAATCACATTAATTGGCAACAGGTCAGTAACATGATTAGGTTTAAAAAGCATCTTGTGAGTCTCTCAGATGTAAAGACAGGCAGAGGTTCAGAACTCTGCAAAAATAACTGCATATAGAACTAAACGGCAAGTTTAGAATTGTTTCTCAGAGTATAAAAAAATGCAAAAAAAAAAAAAAGAAAGAAATAAACATCTCATTATCCACAGTGCATAACTTAAATATAAGCTCATGAGAAACTGGAGAAATTTTCTGCTTAGAAGTGGCATGGCCACAAAATCAGTACCAGAAGGGTCGTCGGGCGACAACATTAAAACACCCTCAACTCTATGCTGGAAATCACCCATCCACAAATGTTTCATCATACAGAGAAGAAATATCTGGACAAATTTCAGGAAACACAATTCTCTCAGAAACAAAACTCATTGAAGAAAATAAATAAAATTAATGAGAAATATTAAAGCAAAGCAAACTGTATTGTGTTTTCTTTGGAAATCATGGACATGTCCTCTGTACTGAACAGAACAAGGGCCATCCAGCTTGTTATTAGATCTCAGTTCAAAATCCTGCATTTTTCATGGTAAAGAGCTGAATTAGTGCTTTTGGAAAGGGCAATTAGCACATTTTGGAAGGGCACAGACATAAAAAGGCAAAATATGACAAAGATGACTCAGATTTAGAATCCAACAGCAGACGGCAACAGGACTACATTGCTCTCCCAAAAATGTATCTGGTCTCTTTAGTTCCCAGACATTTATGGACACTTGTTAAGAGACACCCATTGCTGCCATTAAATTCAAAACAAGCTCTTATTTTTCATTAAATCGTACAATGTTTAAATTTCAACATGAATAAGTAAATGGAAAAAAACACATTGTAGAATGCTCTGCAGAATCTAAACAAGTTTAATGACACTTTTAGTTCAAGGACTGACCATTTATCCTCCTTAGGAAGCTCTCCTAAATGACTGTGGCTGAGCCTCTGTGATGGCTCACTAGCTTCATGATAAACAAGAACATGAAACTGAAAAACAAAAAAAAAAAAATTCTACTTCTGACCATCAGCAATGGAGTACCACAGGACTTTGTGCTCTCCCCTCTGCTCCTCTGGGTGCGCACCAGTGGTTGCAACGACACAACCCCCCAGTTGTTTGTTTTTATTATTCATATAGGAGCATAAAAGGCATCATAAACACACTGCAGCTCCTGGAAAGTAATAAATACAATTCTGAAAAATATTCAGCCTTCAGTTGAGCCAGCCAGCTGTGTGACACTCACAGCTTAGTCAGTCAACCCCCAGCATATTACAGTGGGTAGGTTTGAACTACCAACACAAAACCACGCCCCACTTTTTACGTAGCAGCCATATAGTCCAGGGTTTTCTTTTCAAAATTCCATAAAAAGTCCAAATGAAGCAAGCATGACTATCCTGGTCTACAGCAAAGAAGAATTTGGATTCACACAGGAAGCTGAATAGTTCATTTTAGTGAAGCTACAAATGCATGGAGGTAAATATTCACAAAGCAATTGAAATAATAAGGTGCTATAATGCTCCCCCACTCTAACCATCAACATTGCAACAGTAGAGTCATTTTTACTGCCCACCACCCACCTTCCCCCTCTCTCCCCTGCCATTTCCAGAGATCTCAAAGCAGCATAAACTCCACAGCCAATAAAAACATAATGACAGGATGGTTTTTCTTGAGGTAGGTGAAGAAGCTCAACCTGCCAAAGGCAGAGCTGATCAAGTCCTACATCACCGTTATCTGGTTCGTCATCACGCCATCCGTCACTGTCTGGTACAGTGCAACAGACAAACAGGACAAGCATTAGTTACAATGTATGATTCGCTCAGCTGAAAGGATCATTAGCTGCAAACTGCTCCTCTTTGATCATTTGCTCTCCAGCAGGGCCAAGCTGCACGCAGGGAAGATCATCTCTAACCCATCCCACCCAGGACATGTGTGCTCTTTGAACTTCCTCCCTCAGGCTAAAGACAGAGCTAAAAAATAAAAGTAAATCCACCAGCAGACACAGGAACAGCGTCTTTACATAAGCAACTGTCCAGCTATAAAACTGAACCGTTAGTCACATCCCTGTGGTTATTCAATTGTTGGTTGAATGACATCCAGTGTTTACACTTGTCACTTTTATAAATGTCATGTATCTTATCTCACGTCTCACATAGCACAGTCCATATTTTATTTGAAAACCCTTTTTCTCCAAACAACAAACACCGTTGCCACATATTATTCCTGTTTGTCAATCATAATCTAATGACTTTGGCCATGTTTTTAGTTTTATTGTATTATATTGAACTGGGTCATTTTCATATGAGGGAACATGATGAACAAACAGCCAAACAAGCTTCTGTTTGCTGTGTTTAAAGTCTTTAACTTGTTAAATGCAACGCCTTTAAATCCATCAGCATTAAGACCCTGAAAGTGTGTGAAAATATGGACGCGATGATCAGGACAAACCCTCACAAACCAAGATGAAAAAGCACTATTTCAGTCACCCACACAGACACACGTAGGATTAGTGGAGCCTCACAGTTAAAAACCACAAACAGCAGGAACCTCATTAAAGCCGGCAGGACCCAAAGGATGTCCTGAGCGTATCAAACACTTTCCCTCACCACTGAGAATGTGACACGTATTTCTGAACCAATGGGTCATCATTATCAAATAGAGGCATGACTCACCCGCTCACACACTGGGTCTCTACAACTCTCTCCATCCCTCCCCTTTTTTCCATTATCGATGAGACACATGACTGCTCACAGCTGCAATGCATCGAGGGAGCCATAAAACAGGTCAAAATAAATATTCTTCAGACACATGCTTTGGACTCTCAATACTACAATGAAATAGGCTCTGATAGACCAAGAAGAAAAGGGTGGAAAGCAGGAAAGAGAAAGTCAGGGTTGCCTTGTGTGTTTTATAAATGAGGGGCTTTTATGATTCAGGAGAATTTTTCCAGTGGTTTCACAGCAAATGTCCTTTACTATGATAACCAAGTTTCAATCAAAAAGAAAAAAAAACATCACTATGGCAGAAAACTAAACTGAAAATACAGTCCTTTTTGAATTTCATTTCATTTTAATTTACTTAAGAATGCAGCAAGGTAGCCATGTTTGGTACTGATTAATTTATCTTATAGGTTAACAAAATTTCATTGTAAATTTCATTGTATTTCATTAGAATCTCTTTTTCCAATAGCTTCAACACCAGCAGTGCTGTCTTTGCCTCCTCCTGTTTCCATGCCACAGTTTGGAGCCATTCTTGAAGACAATATTTTACCTCTATAAGCCTCAAAAAAAGTTTGTTTTTTCTCTCCCTTGATCTTTATCCTGAATATTAAACACACACGCACACACATACGCAACAAGAGGAGCAAGCAGTGTGTTTGTGCCTGTTGTGTGAGTGAGATTTAACAGAAAGCTGTTATGACTTTCCAACAGAATGAGGAGTTCACCTCTGGGATGGCTTCTTCTGACTTTCACCTCCTCTCTTGCTTTGCTCTGACAGTTTATTCAGCTCCTTCTCCCTCTTCCTGAATTCTAAAAGGAAAAAATACAAAATCCAATTACTTGTGGCATCAGTTCTTACACCTTGCTCTTACGTTTGAATTCTTAGAATCACAAAAGTGTTTTAAACATGAAAACAAGCCTGTGAGCAACAACATCACTCAGGAACAGCGTTACTCTGCACCCTGCAGGCTGTAGTGGAACAATTGTTCTGATAAACATATCTGAGAGAAGTTGGGCCAATTTATTACTGTTTGCAACACAGCGGACAATAAGTGAGCTGCAGCTGCCAAACAGGAAAACATGATTTCTGCATACAGTTGCAGTTTTAGAACCTCAACGTGAGACATTACACTTATACACTTCATATAGAAGTTCTATAAAAATATATGAACTTCCAAAACTTCCTTTCATACAAGTGTGTTCACAGTTCATCTGAGATGCACTTAATGACAGATTTCTCTGTACCTAATCTGCCAATAAAGCAGAATTCACCCATTTCTGTTCATTTATCCTAGTTTCTACTCTTGAATAATGTCTGAAAGCTCCTCTAAACAGTCTAATAGCTCTCACTGTTGAGAAACATAAATGTACTTATGAGGACAATGGCTTAAAAAAAGCAGGTAGATAAAAGACAATCCTCTTGAACATTTCTACTGTTATGCATTATTTTTGGCAACTAAAATTGCAACAAAGTGTTGCACTGCCTCCAGCTCATAATCCATCTTCATAACAACTTCAGCCATGCCCAGAATAAGCTGCAGTGTTTTTTTTATTATTATTATTATTTTCAAAATCATCTTCACCTTGCCTTGGAAATATTTTACTTCTCAGGCTCATGAGTCCTTGTAGCTCGTGTAGTGCTTGTGTGCTCCCTGCAGTGTAGTGGTGTGCGTGAGTGCTAACCTGTTGTGGGGAACTTCTTGCATGTTTTTGCCTACAGCACAAACATTACTCCAACCATAAAATGGAAGGCTGTACAGTTCGGCTGTCCTGCTCCAGTTCTTAGCAGTCCAGGCTCTTAACATATTGCACATTAAAATAAAGCCCACTGCCAAAACTCTGCATGTTGTTGTTTTTTTTACATTTTGCCGCATCATTTTCAGTAATATTAACATTTTTTAATCATTTTCTGCCTATAACACTTTGATTATTCCACCTATAAACATCTGTCTCCGCTCTCTTTTTGTTGTCAGCTTAAAATAAATTAAACTTACTAACTTAAATTTCTTTTTTGTTGTGTCAATCTCATTCATGATCATCTGTATCCACCTTCAGCTATATGTTGTCAAAAATTCTGCAGGTGAGCTGACATTTGCTCCACTTGTTCACATCGATACATTATGACTGTGTTTGCTGAGAGACTGAGGCTGATGAAGACTGGCTGCAAAAAGGTTGTCACGCTGTTTAGGTTGACCTAATTGATCAAATTTAATCTTTAAGGCTCACTGATAAGCCTTGGACATGGAGATAATTAAATATCGAGTACAATACTTTTGTGCTAAGGTCCATAAAATTGAATACAATCAGAACATTCGTTTCAACTTTCTCGAATTTGTTCAGCTTAGTTGTCCAAGAATCCTGCACTTCAGTAACCTCAGTTTTTAGATTGTCACCACTGCTTAACTTCAAATAAATTAACCATTTATAAAATTATAACTCACAAAAGGCTTCGTGCACAAAGTTTCAACTGATCAGGTAAGTGTAATCTTATTTAAATTTTCCAATGCGTTATCTTATTTCTGTTGATAAATTTAGTTCTTTAAAATGCTTTTAGTTTGTCCAAAATCAAAACTACAGCTAAAGGCGCTGCATTGAACACATTGAACATTGAGCAGAAGGGCAGAGTGTACTCTTCGCCAACACAATTAGCAATTACTTGTTTAATTATTTATTTCAGTGTGGTGATGTCTGCACAGTCCTGAACAGATTAAACCACTAAGGACTGAGGATTGATACACCACAGGATATTAGGTCCTACTTCCTGTTCTGAAGAAAGAATCAAAATGTGTCACATTTGTTTTTGATATTGAAAAATAAAGATCTTTTTTGTTATTTAAGACAAATATATTTTAAAGGGTTAAAGAATATGTTGTGGCAGATTTAGTCAAATTAGGCTTTGTTTACATTAATAAAGACAACATGGATGGGTATGTCTATATTTCTGTCGATGCCTTAAAATTGCATGCATCAGAACTAGCTTATCTTAGTAAAAAAAACAAATAAAACAATCTGACAGCTCAAATAAGCCCAGAGCTGAGAGTTAAGCACGTCTGTTGATGTCAATGGCACGGCTTGAATTTGTTTCTTGGATGCAATGTTTGGTTTAGATAAAACGCCTGTTTATTGGGTCCTGTCTTTATTTATTTAAAACTTTCCT
The DNA here is from genome assembly GCF_001649575.2 of Kryptolebias marmoratus. Taxonomy (NCBI): domain Eukaryota; kingdom Metazoa; phylum Chordata; class Actinopteri; order Cyprinodontiformes; family Rivulidae; genus Kryptolebias; species Kryptolebias marmoratus. The sequence continues at coordinate 21,003,680 of NC_051430.1, read as the reverse complement.
CTTCAGCTTAACTACGTTGAATTGGGTTACTGTTGTTTTTCAGTTTAGGAAGCCAAATAAGAAAAAATTTCCTCCCAGGTCCTGCATACTTGTAAAAAGCTCTTATTCTCAGTGTGAATATGAGCCTATACATCAGCATGTTGCCCCTAATTGGTCATCTGTTCTACTGCAGACCTGACAACTAATGTCAGTGGAACTTTGGCCCGTATCCAGGCTACAGATTATGCTGTGTCCTTTAAAACTAAATAGATAAATAAATAGGGATAAAAACGTGAATCTCTGCACAAACTTTTAGCGCCGTGAGTTTCACATGGACACGGGTCATCTGTGTCATCCTCACAACTCACAGCCATGTTAGCTGCAGAAGGTAAAACATTTGTTTTTATTATTTTTACTTTCTTTAATGAAGCATACATATTGTATAATTAGCAGTGAATTGAGATCCAAACCCTAATAGGATGTTCTGCTTGATTTAAATAATTCCTCTCTGGGAGAGAAGTACACCTAAATACACGAAGCACAAAGATGATTTAGTTCAGCATTCCAGCTGCTCATTTAATATTTCCCAAAAATTAACTCAAATTTGATGCCAAAATATACTTTGGAACTGGTAATAATTAGTAGAAAAATGTATCTTTGTTCATTAAACAATTACTGAAAACTTTTGACACACTATCACAAATGAGTGCTTTCCAACTTATGTCAAATATGAAAGTATATCCAATAATACTTTGATTAGTGAGGCTATCAGACATGAGCAAACGTTAAAAACTTTGTAATACAATACAGTTTTAAATAAATTGTTATTTAATAATGAACCAATTGTGATACAGTTTGACTTTAAAAAATATTAGGACAATATTAAAGTGACAGAGTGCCAGAGTTTAATTCCCCATTTTCTCTGAGTTAGTGATAAACTCTGCAGATGAATTGCTTTTTGTGCTTTCTGCATTAAAATTCTCAGTTCTTGAAACCGAACTGCCAAGCGGCAAGCCGTTCAATTTCTAATATTTATAAAATATTGGAACAATGAAGCTGATTTATATAAGGTCATTTAAGATTTTTAAATCCACCTTGTGGCAAAATTGAAGCTCACTGCCAACGAGGAATTAACCTTTCCCTGTGGGAGGAGCTGAGACGTGATGAGTCCTAAATCAAGCCCCGATGGTTTTATTGGTTTCAACTGTAGCTCTCATCAAGTCTAACAACTTATGAACTAACGCAGCCACCTCTTACATCTATATATCAAAAGGACACGAGGCCGCGTGACTACAAACACACATGCACACACACGCGTTGCAGTTTTACACACATCAAAGCAAAAAGCACAAAAGCCTGCAGCTTCTCTTCTTAGCTTTGGTGCATATTGAAGTGCGTGTCAGTGAGTGTATGTTTTGTGTGAGTGCAGCAGGTCTGAGCAGGTGTGTGACTTTTTCTCATCTCTCAGTGGGGCTGAAAATGCCGAGGCTGGCTCTTCTTTTCAACATTTTCATGGATTTTTCTCTGCGGCCGCAGAATATGGTCACATTTATTAGCCCAAAAGAACAAATTGTTCTCCTATAAAAATGGTTTTTAGGTTTAAGAAATGTCAGCCTGGAATTTCACAGCAGAGGCACTCGTAATTCGAAAGTCCACTAGGAAATAATGTTTGTTTAATGTTTTAAATATAGAAATGATCAAGATACATAATACATGCTTGTATTTGTTTTGTTTTTTTATTCATTTACCTTAAACAAAGATGAGTTATGTTTTAACAAATCTAAAATTTCTAAAGGAATAATGAAAGGAAAATGAGTCTTGGTTTTGAACCTTGAAGGGATAGTTTGAATTCTTCAAGGTAGGGTCTGTAATAGTGTTTACATAAAACATTATGAGATTGTAGTCATTTTAAGATGACAGCAGTCTACTCAGGTGTTGGCCGTACTAAGCCTTTAGCTTGTTATTCCTTTCACATGAAACCATTTCTACAAACTGAGGTATTTCAAAAAGCTAGCCACAATAGATGAGATATTAACTGTTCATAACCTCTCCACAGAACCCCACTTCAAAACATATGAACTTTCACTTTAGCAGTATCATTACACTATGACTTTGCAACAAAACTATTCTATATGAATGTGAAGATCTCACTACCATCAGGAAAAAGCTCAGTTTTCTCCTCTGACCTCAGCTGATGTGTTTCAACAGTCAAAGAGTGAAGGACACAAACACAGAGCAACAAGCAGGTAAAAGTGTGAGACAAACTAAAGTACATTTTTTAGAACGAATGTGAAAGGAAAAGTAGAAAATACAAAATGCAGTAAATATAACCATCATGGCCAAGAGCTGTGACAAAAAACTGGCAGAAAACACAAGAATCCAGCCAGGATGTGTGCTAGAGAAACTCAGGAGAATTAAACAACAGCTGAGGAAATTAGTCAAATCTAAAACCAGGTGTGACGGGGCAGAAAGGAACATGATTTACCAAACAAAAAAAACAGCAAGTAAATATACCAGAACACAACACAAGAAAACACAAAATCTATGACTCAAGAATAAAGAAAATCAATGAGACAGAACCAGGAAAGTACACGAAATTACACAAAACTGAGGTCAAAACACAATGAACCATGACAACGTGCACATCTGGAGAGCACTCTTTCTGCATTTCTACTCTATATCCTTCCACAAGATAATCTCCTCTTTTTGACTTTTATCTTTTTAAAATCAAAACCTAACTTGACTTGCTAAGTTGCTAAATAGTTTGTTTCTTTGTCCTCCGACAGGTTGTCTTACAGATAACTAACTTCTGACTTCCTCTCTCATCTACTCTCCAGCCTCTCATTCCAAAATGTCTTAATGGTACAGTGGCATCAGATTCTCACAACTCGGAATTAGTGGAAACCATATGGTAGGACACCGGCCGGCATAATTATATCAAATAAGAAAAGGTGTGTTGTGCGAGTGTGTGTGTGTGTGTGTGTGTGTGTGTGTGTGTATCTGGGAGTCAAAGTGTTTAACTGTAAATGTAGGTGGCCCCGTCGATAATCATGCAGCAAATGAGCCTGCTGTTGTTATTGTGGTCCAATGACAGCTGCTGCAGCCAGGAAGCACTCTGTACCACACACACACACACACGCACACACACACTGAGTCACATGCTGGCAAAACGTTGACTGCTGCACAAACTGCACGCAGACACTTTTCTTAATACACAGCAAACGTCGAAAGCCAAGCAGCTAAAGTTCTCTGAATGCGACGCAGGGCTGTTAGACGTCGCCCTCAGAGTAATAACAGATCACTTTAACCTTTAAGGTTCTTCACAAGTTTTGTTGTATCTCTTCTTTATTGTTACAGGTTCTTCCCTAAATGTCAAATCAGTCGTTCTCTAACACTTCTCCTGCCAACCCGCCAATTTGCCTGTCAGTATTATCCACAGCATCATTCTCTGTCACTATTTTAACATCACAAAGCAGTTTGTTGGTCGTTGAATAGACGTCCTGGATGGAAACAAAACAAACAAAAACACGCACACACAACTTTTTATGGCAGATGTGAATTTCTGACCATTTCTAATCTGCCTTCTCTGATTTGTTTTGGTTTTTATTTTCTGTTTTCTACAAGCAAATTAGATTTCTAAAAGTTTAACTGACAGTTTATTGTAATTATTCTCACACAGGAGAGTACCACTCAGCCCATAAAGTTAAAGCACCCACACTCCTTTTCTCAACTACATTCTGTGGGATATAGTGTCCCAGGTTAGTGGACAGACTTTTTTTTTTTTTGACTTTTTTAAGTAATACCATAATAAAACCTTTGCGGCTCTAAAATACTGCTGTTATTCTTGCACTTTGTAGCCATTCCCTGTGCTCTCCCACTGTGGTTAGAATGTGGTGTTGCTTCTGTTCTAATAATATTTCACTTGCGAATTGTTGATTTAGGATGTTGAATTCAGTAAAAAAAAAAATAATAATAAAGAAAAAAAAAGGTGGGAACAGCCACAACACATTTCACACCTCACGGAGAAAGACTGCTCTAATGTTCCTATTTATGGCGCACAAACGTGTCAGTTATGTCCAAATTAAATTTACCAAAACACTGAAGTAAATTTTTATCTGACCCTGTAACCGGCTTTTTACTTTGAGCTGACGTTGTAGACGTTAAGGTCAGAGATCTTTGTCGACGTTGTTGTTTTATTTATATCATACAGTAAATGTGTTTGTTAATGGTGACAAAGAATCATATCAGATAAAATCATAATAATTTAAATAAATGTTTGAAAGCACCTGGAAGAGACTGAGAATACGTTTAGATGTGACTGCTGAGGCAAACTGGTTTCCTGAACCACGATAAGTCTAACCTACTCACTGACATAACTCTACACAATCAGTGGAGTTTCCAACTACAGAATCTTTTCTTATTGTTTTGTTTTTAGAAAACTTTCATACTGTAAAAAAGCCCCATCCAGACCCAGTAGACGTGTTGTTTTCAGAAATCCTCCGGCTTTTTAATGCAAATTTCTGCAGTAACAATGAACAAAGCAGCTGTGTGCGTGCTGTCAAAAGGTCTTTCCTGTTGCTACTGTAAGTGAGCCATTAAAATGGGCTGTGCCCTGAATATTTCCTGAATTTCTGCCTGCACTGATTATTTTCCTGGTCAAACGGAGGACCAGCAAAAATCAGGCTGAAACAAGGTTTGAATGTTATCTGGCATTGAGGTTGTTATCAAAATAAAAGCTTTTGACTGAGTTAAAAGAAATGTTGGAATGTAAAATAAATACCAGAAGATCAATTCTTCAACCTTCACCCAAACAACTGCTGCATGCCAGTCAAATTTTGTCATTTTAATACCCAAATTCATTTTAAAAAACTGGCAATTTCATATAATCATTACAGCTTTTAATCCAGTAAAGGTTAAATCAGCATTGAATTTACCAGGAACTGAAAATAACCCTTTCTTTTTGTAAACTGAGGTGCACGGACACCTTAGATTTTAAAAAGCAGCTGTGAAGGAGCTCCAGAAGTGCTATGTCGGCATATTGATTGGCCTGCCTATGTGTTTTTCTCAAAACATTTTAATATCCACATATTTTTCAGCTCCACAGAAGGAAAAATGGAGCTTTGAAGAGAACCAAGAGGGTTTTGTTGAAAGACATACAGCTTGGGTTTATTGAAAGTGACTTTTAAGCAGCTGAAGTGCACTAACTTTGAGCTTTACATCATCAGAAGTCAACTATTTTATTCTTCCTTTTACTTTTTGATATTGTTGTCTGTTACATGCCTGAGTTTATTATAAAAAAAATTAACAACATTCCTAAATACCTGTGACTCGGGAGTTTAAAACATGTTAATTACGGAATGATGATAAAAAAAATAGATGAATGTTTTCCTGATATCTCATAAATGTTCTGCTTACTGTCTCTCTGGCTGACAGTCCTTCAAATAGCTGTTGATGGACAGGTAAATACTTCAATGATGCCTCAAACAGCTTTGTGCCTTTTTCAAGAAAATGCCAGATGTTGCAAGCCTGTTTTGCAAACTTCCTGAAACAACTGGTTAACTGTCCAAGAGTCTGTTAAACCTATTCCAAAATTTAATATTCTCTTCAACTCTTTGAAACCTCTTTTTCCTGGATAGCGGGGGAGTAATGTGACTTTTAGACTGCAGGCAACAGCTGGGAAAGAAACAAACAAAAAAGACGATAATGGTCTGAGTTACACAATCCCTGCTTTGTCTTTTGTCCAAAATCGCTTTACTTGTTGAAGTAAAGTTCCTGCAGATGGGAATGACACAATAGCAGCACCATCACAAAGGCCTGATGGACTTTTCATTTACATCTTCACATTATGCCGACTGGAGGAGCGAGAAAGAGACAGCTGATTGGCTGGAGATGGAGAGGACAGGAGGAAGAAGTTAAAAAAAAGAGAGAATGCAAGCAAAATTAAGCACCTCTGAGCACCAATTTCCTTTAAAAAGGCAAGAAATGGCCCATTATGTTTTACATTTTGACTCTCTGTAAAGGAGGAGGAAAAGAGCAGGGATGTAGAGTGGGTAGACTGAAGGAGTCATCAGTGGATAACAGTATCTTAACATAATACCATACCATCTGCTTCCAGTAAAAGCCCAGACTAAATTTGTCTTGTGTTCGACACGTAGTAATCCGGTACCAGAAAGCAGAGAGCCACTGAGTGGGCAGCAGAAGCATGATCATATAGACCTGAGCCAACTGTTACATCAACTGCCTGCTTCAAAGACAAAATGCTGTAGGTTTTATAAAGCTGTCAGCCAAAATCTGCTGTATTGTTCCTCTTTATTTGGAAAGACAGAGGAGTAGTGGGGAGTCAAACGATGGCTCTGCGTTAAGAAGTCATGTCATATCAGAAACATCTCTGGTTTCAAACACGGGACCAAAGAGGGATGTTGGAAGAGCACACAGCAAACTGACAGTACTTACAAATGTGAATCACCACAAAGAAGATGATGCAAACCAACATGTAACTCAAGCTGAGGGCAGCAGTGAAGATTACTGAGAAAAGCACAGTGTCCAGCCATATTTTTTGTTTAGATGCTAATGTGTCTAAAACCTTCATTGGTTATTATTACTTGTATTAGAAACTAAAGAGATGTGTTTGTTGTTATTGGTACCCAGCATTAATCCAGCAGATCTCTCTGGTGCAGCTTCCGAAGGATCAGGGACAAATCACAGTTGAGACCAGCAGCTGTGGCTTCAGCTCAGTTTGTGTTCTCCAACATCCACAAACTGGCAGGGTACGAGGGGGGGGAGGGGCTCCAGGGCATTCATGTCCACCACTGACTGCAAGTGGATCGAAGTCTTCTGCAAACGTGGATCTGAGAAACTCTCCACTGATTTAAGATGGTGAATAAAAGTAGTGAGCAAACAATATCTGATAATGTTCAATACATTTCAGAATTAAAAGCCTAACATTCCCTGAAGGATTGAATGTCACCTGCCGCCTTTCATGCTGGAGTTTTAGACTTAGACCATCTTATGATGGGAAATGATGGAGTTATAACCCTTTTGGTCAAAGCCTGTGACGTTATTTGTGAACATGTGCGATATTACAAGATCTTGTATAATATGCTGAGGTACGGGGTGAGAATGACTCTCAGCTACTACCACAGCACAGGTTTGCTCTGTAAAATTAACTAGACTATAGACATTTTTGTGCTTGAAAAGGTTGCTTAGCTGTGTCAGCCATCTTGAATAGGGCTGACTCCAAAGGTCAATCAGCTGTAACTGTCTATCCTGTGACTACTTTCTAAAGGTTTCTATAAAATCCATCCACTGGATCATGAGCTATCCTGGTAACACTACATCATTTTGCTGATAGCTATATACTTTGAAGTCATTGATAAATAGTTTGAAGTTTTTTTGATTTTTGTTTTTAAAGAAAGCCACATATAAGTTGTTCGAGTGCCAATTTCAGGTCAACAGAGAGACCAACCCAAGAGGCTTTACGTCTTCAGATGGAAGCTAAAACTCTACTTAAGAAACCCACTGGATTATCAAGTTTATCACCAATTTCACCAGTTAGGAATATAACTTCTCTTCAAGGAAAGCCAGAGCTGCTCTGCTCTGCAGGGGACCACAGTTTGTTGATTTTTCATTTTTCTCTTTTGGAGACTTTGTTAGCTGGAAACTATTGGACAAACTCCACAGCTCTACTTCAAAGACATCTGTGTCTCTTTGCTGCACGCTGCTTTACACTTGGAAACTGCTTCCTGAAGGGGAATCCAGATGCTTTGCGATTAATGAGAAGAACATTAATTCGACAAAAAACAGGTAAACTATTTAAAATTTCAAACATTGTGATCACACATGAAATAATTAGTGTAAAAGGTGAGAAAAGGCACTTGTGCTGCATTTCAGTGAGTGATGCTGGATGTTAAAGAGGTTTATAATCTCAACTATATAATTTGTGAGAAAGTCTGGGAAAAAACATCAAACTTAAAGACTGATTATTGTAATAATACCACAAACTAATGCATTATAGTCGTATTTTATGTGCCATTTGACTAAAGTATAAGGGAAACCATTCTTATAATCAACTTTATATTCAGATGTCTGTCTTCTGATTCATCAATCATGGATATCAGCGAGATTTTGGATCTGAACGGCACAGTTCTATCCTGCAAGATTGACAGATTGCTTTGTCTTGCACGTCTGAAACAGACATGATTACTCATGAGGGCTGCAATCATCTCACAGTCTACATTAGGTGTGCTGAAGGCAAAAATGATCATCCTTGCATGGCTTTTTCATATCGTCGTACAGCATGTGAATAAATGTGTTGCCAAGAAACTGCAAATAGACATTTAATTCTATCTGTGAAAGTAGAACGCTCTCCAAACACCAACTGATCCAAAAATGGCAGCAAAAAATGGCTGAAACCAGCGCTGACAAATGACTTTGATAATATATAAAAAAGAAAAATATGTATTTTAAGTCATCATATTTAAATAAAAACTGTCAAGCTCAGTTTTTAAGGCATTTTAACTTCTTTGTTTGATTTTTGTCTTATTTTCTCTACATGCTAAGCTCTGTTAAGTGCTTAAATACTGCACTAATTATGCGGACTAAATCTAGTATCAAAATAAAAAATAGAGAGGAAAAACAGCATTTCACAATATCTGAAGCTGAGGACAGAAGGTTCTTTATATGCCACTGGGTTACAGTAACCTCTGTTCAACCTTGTTGGGCTGATATACCCCAATCAATCACATTTAAACCACTGACAGGGGAAAAGAGTAACACTGATAATTTCTTTACAAAGCAATTTTCTTCAGGGGCACAACTGATGGCAGCTGCCTGCCCCCACAGGACTACACATTTTCTTCACGCTACTGAAAAAAAAAAAAAAATAGGAAAACATAGAAAGTCAGAGTCAGCTTAAGGGTGGTGAAGAAAAGAAGACTCAAGTGTTCAACCAACATCCTGCAACACAATATGAGCTGGGCAATTTAGTCATCTTCCAATGTAAAATGTCAATTCTTTATAAAAACCTATAAATAAATCGGAGCTCTGCTGGAAACTTGAATTGAATAATTGATTTAGTTTTTGTTTAAAGTTAACATCTACATCTACTCCTAAAAGAGTCACAATGACAACAGATGCAAGTCAGATGAAGGGAAAAACTTTTATCCCTCTCTTATTTATTTATTTTGCCAGTTTCCAGAGTTGTGTCAGTCTAAAGCTCCGGATGTTGGCTTTATTACTTTTTATGCATCATTTCAAAAATGTTTACAGCAAAGCTGATTGAAAGAACATCTGAAGCAAAAGCTAATTAGAAATGTGACAATTATCTACAAATATACAAAGAAAACATGTTTCTGAACCAAAACCCTTTATAGAACTGGGGGGGGGATCAGACCTCCTCCATGAGAAAATGCCTCTTTTTGTGAAAAATTGGATGATTACTGGAATTTAAAGAGTATCTGGTTAGTTGCCTTATTTTGTCACTGTGGTCGTAATTGTTGCTGGCACTGATGTAGCCCACAGCTGTCACAGAGTCATAAAGTGCCCTGCGTCCATTGAAACCTTATGATACACATGTTGCACATTCACTCACTTTTTCTTTTTTTTTTCACAGAAAAGTTGTGTAATAAAACAGCAGACAGTCAAAAATTACAGCAACTGACTTCCAGTTACTTTGTTTTATATATATATATATATATATATATATATATTGAGGTTTAAATGAAATTTGCATGTTTTAAGTCTTCATGCTTAGAAAGTGCAGTATCTGTGTGTGATTCAAGCTCTACAGTTTATTGGCAGCAACCTAGAACCAACAAAAATAGCATGATTTTACAGTAAGTGGAAGTGTGCATGTGTGTGAGTGTGTATGTGTGTGAGTGAGTGAGGGAGATGTGTAGCTTCAGGCGTAAGGGAAGGCTGTGTACCAGAAGGTACTGACTGCAAGCTGTGCTGGGTGAACGTGTGTCTTCCATTCCTGCAAAGTGAGCAATCTAATAGCCTTTTGGCCATCCAACGCAATAATAAAGTTTGCCTCGGACAGTTAGAGGGGACAACAAGATTTATTTACTCAGACAGACAAAGACAGACAATGACAGGGAGAAAAGTGGGGAGGAAGAGCAGAAGAGTGAGCAAGGGACAGATGGCTAATGGCTCCAACACTTCCTTCTGCATTCTGTCCAAATCTGAAATGCCAGCCCAGGCACTTGCACATATAAGGTGAACTAACAGTTGTATTTTATAGAAACTGCACAAAACTCTAAACAAAGCTGGCTTTCTTCCCACTTTAGATTACCAGCCAAGCTGTGTAAAGGACATAAACAGAGTTTGTTTAAACCCTCCACCAGGTCTCTAACACAGATACCTTCCTCCTACCACTAAGAGAAACCAACAGTGGTAGATGTTCTCAAAACAGGCAGATTTAAAAAAAACAAAACAAAAAAAAAAACAGGTGGTAACAGATTTTATAAAGCTCTGATCTTGTTGCCAAACTGGTGTTTTTCAACTGAGTCATCAGTGACATATTTAATTGCCACCTGTGCATTTCCATCGATAACAAAGAAAAGGTGCGACAGGACATGAGCAGTTCTGCTGTTCCCTTTCACGATACAGAACAGCTGCTAAACAGCACAGAAAGTAATTCCATATTAGCACAGAAATGACAATAAAAATACATGAAAAGGCGGCGAAGGGGGTATCTTTTTTTTTAAACCCTGATTGCATCTCACTGGATTTTCAGCAGTGTCCAACTCACTTTCCTTCTCAGACATTTTCTAATTTTCTACATAAAGTTTCTTAAATTAGAGCAAGCAAACATTTGTGGCAGAGCAGCTAGTGATGACTGTACAAACTGTACAAACTTCTTCTTATCTTAAATGGCTTTTTTGATATTTTAAACACTTTCATAGATGGTGAAAAGTGCCGGCCGTAGTCTCTTTTCCAAGTTTATCCATCCTAACCACCGACCTGCAGCTTCTTCTTGTTCTAAGTAACTGACATTTATAACCTAGAGGGTGCTCAGATAGTTTTTTTTTCAATAAGACATAAAAAAAACACTTCTTAAAATATCGACTGAATTCTGCTCATTATCTCAATTCATGCAAATCTAACTAAAAAACACTGAATGTCTAAAAAATATATTTTGATCCACTTGATATTAAAGCTTTCAGCAGCATCTCACAGATTGAGTCTAGCACGACACAGCCACTTTATCCACCTGGTATTATGTTAATATGCACATGGACACTTTAATTAATTTCTTCTTGTCTTGTTTCATTGTTTACTTATTCACTTGTATTTGTTTTTTTGGGGTTTTTTTTGCACCATAACACCAGAATGATTTCCTAGCCTTTAACTCATTTACTGGGAACGGCAATAAAGTAATTCTGATTCTGATGTTTCACTTCATTGTCGTTAAGATTCGCCTGAATTAAAAGCTTTTTTGTCTAGTTTTATCATATGTCATAGTGATAAAGGATCCTTTGGATATATGCATGTTTTAATGTTATTCAATGATTTGTTTTCTGCCAGTTAATAAGTGAGTGAGTCACTTCGACAGCAGACTCTTCAGAGCAGATAGTAACTGAAATGCAAATTTTGCATCCTACAGAGAATTCACCACGATCTGCACAAATACGCCTCTCGTCTATTAGGTGATCTCTTTGGCTTTCCGAGCTCTGGTAATCAGAAGTGTGTTTACTGATGTGCTGACCTTCTGTCATATCAATTACAGCAAGTTAGGAGCAGACCTGCTGTCTTCTAATCCTGTGTGCTCTACTCAGCCAGTCAGAACATCAGCAACACTAATTGAGTGAGTCCAGAAGAGAGAAGCATGCACAGGTCCTCCCTAAGGGGTAAACAGTTCAGTCTGCATCCCACACACACACATGGGTGCCTACAAACTCATGCTAATGTAATTGATTTTCTAAACACTTTTCATACTTTATGGTCACTGCCAAATGAAAACATAGTCAAATATTCCACTGAGGTAGAATTGCTCATGTGTGAACAAAAAAAAATCTTTCATATGTTGCAGCTGGAAAAGTTTTTAAGCCTTTCTTTTAGAGTGATGGCCATTGAGACTTTTTACTCACCGCTTTGATATATGTTCTACTTTTAGTCTTTGATTTTTTTCTTTCTTTCTTTTCTTTAGGGATTTGTACAGTGAAATGTATTTGGAGACGGGCGAGCAGTTCCTTTACTACTTTATTGAAGTGCGCCTTTTAATGAGAGCTTATTCCACCTGCTCTAAAACATCCCAGACAATCTGCAGACACAGATGATATTATGATAGAAAAAGGCTCAGATAAATGATGAGAGGAGAGAAACATTTGCTGTTTTTAATCAATTTTATTTGTATTAAATATTACCGATAACAACACAGCGGACAAAAATCTTTTGATAAAACATTTGTCATGTGAACAAACATTGGGAGTGTTGAAAACTGAGCCGGACAGAAAGTGAACAGAAATACTTTGGCTAAACATACACTTGATTTTTTTTTTCTTTCTTTCTTTCTTTTTGATTAGTTGATTAAACCAGTTTGTGAAAAGTTCATCTAAAGATGAAAACAAATCCATGAAGAAGGAAACTGAGCATTTCTCGCCTTCGTGCAGATGGATCACAACAACAAAGACTAACTGATAGTTTTATAGACTAAAAAATACATAGATGTCAACCTGAAACAGCAGAAAGCAGCTTTTTTTTTAAAAGATCATCATCCACTTTTAGGATACAAAAAAATCGCAGTGATGTCTTTCTTTGTAATCTCAAGCAAGAAATGTTGGATTTCAAAAAATAAATTAGAATCCTCTACCGTCACTCAGGAGCAAGTGAACAGGCCTTTACAGCCGAGAAATGAAGAGAAAACCTCATAAAAACTGTCATCTTTTCTGTTCTTGTGTAACCCCAAGGCCTGAAACTCTTTGGCTACAGGTCAGACCTCTGACTGCATAAAAAAAAATAAAACATGCTTTCTTTGTGACGTTTCAACCTTCTGCGTGTCAACAAAAAACATCTTTAAACCATCATAAAGTCATTTACACAAACAGAAACTAACATTACCAAATCAATAATTTATGCTCAAATATAATTCATTATTACAGGTACTTAAAAATAAAAAAAAATACAATAAGAAAATTAAAGAACTAAAGAACTAGAACATCATATAATTTTTCTTTACATTAAAATTTTAACAACATGATTATCATTGTTTTCATTTCCATATTTATTATTATCATGACTACTACATTTACCTGGAAGTGCCAGTAGGACTTTAGGAAACTATTCCTATGACAAATAATATAAATAAGGCAAAAAAAGAGAAGTAAAAATAAATAATTTCCCAAGAACTGTAGTGTCTTAAATGCACAACATGCTGCTAAGAAGAAATTGAGATTCTCGAGGTGTGTTCAGTTTTGTAGAAACTTGTCCCCGAGCGGTGAAACTCACTATCAGTTCATCCTTTCAGTTTGGAAAGAAAAAAATAAATAAATAAATCTATGACTTTGTCAAAGACCTCAAGGCCACATTTGAACTACAATCTCAGATGTGGCCTCTTTCTTTCATGACATGTGACATAACCAGCTGCCTCCCTCTGCGGTGTGTTCCTCGGTGCAGCTGAAACGAGTGCAGCTGCTTCAAACGCCGAGCAAAAATAAAATCTGTGTGGGCAGTTAAATACTCTCCTCACAACATTTCACACGGTGTCAATGACATTCTAATCCAGGTTTTAATTAGGGATGTAAATACTAAAGAGGTCAAACAGCAACAGAGCAGGATCACCTGTAAACAAAAAAAGCAGAGTCCAGATGTGAAGGGAACAACATTACTGCTGCCTGTCTGCTCTGTTCAGGTAGTTAATTGTATTTATCAGATCTAAAAGTGCTCCCTGATTAAAAAGGTGGAATGAAAATCAGCAGCAAGGTGGGTCCCAATGCGCCGAAACGGGGAGTCACTACGGCAGAGATGATGACAGATACAAGCTGTGGCTCAGCAGAGGAAACGGGAGGAATTAGAGGCCTGGAAAGAAGCAAAGAAGGACAGGCGATGTTTGGGGAGGCAGGGAATGTTTGGATGCTGGGGGAAGTAAAGAGCATGGTGTACCGCAGAGACAGATTGTAGATTAAAAAACAAATGTAAAAACAAAAGCCGAGCTTGAGGGGACGGTGGTAACAATTAGAATCAAAAGAGGGACGATGACGTCTCAGAAAACCAGAGCAGGAGGAGCTGCTGCTTTGTTTTTCTTCTTTTTTCCCACCTCCACCAGGTTCTTCCCCTCATGAAGTGTGCATTACAGCGCACACACATAATTTACACAACTCCCCTCAAGCCAGGTGCTATTTAGAGACAGACAAGGTCAACAACCCCTCCAACATCTCACATGGTCTGTAGATGCCAGGAGCTGTGAACTATTCGTCTGCGCCGACTACAAGTTCCCCGGCTGACATTGTGGGATCCGTTTAGCTCCGAGCCGAAGGGGGGGGGAAGTTCTGTAACTGGTCGAAGGTTTTGTCAGTTTGCAGGAAATATATTCAACAGTGGCACATTTAACAGGTTGTTACACAGACCAGTAATAGTAATAAAATTAAAAAAACGTTATAAAACTGTGATACAGTCAGCAAGTTATGGCAGGCATCTCAATTTAACTCAAGTGGCATGTGGTTTTATGTTAAAAAAATATATATCACTAGAGTCCAAATAAGACCTCATTAGGTTAAACTTTCAATAAAAGTAAAAAAAAAAACTGCCTCTCTGTGGAAAGTTTTGGTCTGTGCAGTTAAATAAATAGGAGCAGCTTGTAAACTTGTCTTCTGGTTCTTTCGTGTTAATATTTGCTTGAGTACACAAGTTTCTGTGTGATTCTACTCTGTTGTTGGCTTCTTTACACAGACTCGGACTCGAATCAAGCGAATTTAAAAAGACTAAGAAGTTACAGAAAATGTAAGGTTACTGTATTGCTATTAGTTTAAAGATTTTCTCTTCTTTTTGAACACTAAATATGAGTATATATTTTTGAAACAAGTTGTGCCAAATCAAATAACTTCGGTTTAAACTCGTGGTCTAATGTGGTCAATATCTCCCTTTAGAATGAAACTATATATTCTAACTACAGTACTATTCATGGACAGAGACTGAATCTTGTATAGAGTATATTGTGGGTCATATGGGTCAAAATGGTATTTGTACAATAAGAAATCATTCTAGTTTCAAGCAAAGAATTCATCCAGTTGTTTATATGGAGCATTTTGTTTTTATACAAACAAGTAATTGTCTTAGAAGTTGTGGCATGTTTGATTCCCTTCTTGAAACACTGAGATGAAAACTGATACTGAGACTTTATGGTAAAAAGAGTATAAAATGGCTGACAGTGTTCTTTTTTTTCCCCCATAAATCCTAAAAAGCATGCAGGAGAAGGATTGTAGCTGGGGATCTTCACCAAAACATCTCTTATTCTGGACCTCTGTGGAGAGAGGATTTGATCTGATGATTTGGTGAGTTGAGAATGTATTACCACAAGCAGACACCGCAATCAGTCCCATAATTCCTTAAACTGCGAATAGATTTTGGTGCTCAAGCAGAGAAATAATAGATAAAAAATTAATCTTTAACAATGCAGACACCTCATCTTTTCATTCAGTTTTATCACCGTGTTATTAGTGCAGATGGTGAAGCAGAGATATCACAGGCGATGTCTTTGTGTCAAAGTGTGCGTTTAAATGTGGGTGACTGCATTTGTGTTTGCGTGTACAGGGAAGCATCTGAGAGTTTGTGTGTCTGTGGGCGTAAGCTCATCTGAACTGTCAGCATGACACAACGTGGGAGCTATGATAGACGGGTGAGTGCCTTTTTTCAATCTCACAGCCTGAAATGCGTGTTTGTGTGTGAACTTGCATATGAGCGAGAGGAAAAGCCAGCAAATGTCTGAGCAACATGTGAATAAAGGGATGGTCTGGATTGCAAAGCGTGATTGTAAGCGCATGAAGGGGGGGAGTTTAACAGAAGCAGCAGCACTTTTGCTTTAAATTCTCACTTGTCCTCACTTAACTTGATGATATGGCTGCTTATGATTGGAATGATAATGATTGTGTGTCTTAAGTGTCTCTCTGCGTGAGAGCTTGCAGTTCAGCAGTATGAAGGGAATGCTGGAGGAAGACGTTTTTACGACTGTAGCTATGCAGGGACAGAGGGCCTCGAGGCGGCTGCCCTAAACGTCCGGTGAATGTGGAGGAGGTCGAGGAGGTAGAGGAGGAGGCTGAGGAAGGAGTAGTAGGTGTAGGTGAGGTTTGCTCTGATGAGGAGTTGTTCCGAGAAGGGCTCCCCCTGCTGGCAAGGCTGTGGAGGCTCGAAGAGGCGCTGGCGCCGACTGCACGAGGGATAAGACTTGGTGGATGGTGATCTCCGCCTCCTCTTTTTACTCCTCCTGACAAACTCACTCCACCTCCTCCTGCAGTCAGGGACTCGGAGGAGGAGGACACCCCCCCGGGCTGCTTGGAGCTCAGAGATGGCGGAGCGGTGTGACTAGCTGACTCCGAGTTGGAGCTGAGGTTCGGGTGTGAAGCTTGAAGCTGGGCAGGTGGGGTGGGTGCCGACTGAGCGGAGGATGAAGCCAGGTTCAGAGGAATGATACGGGCTGCAGACTGACCCAAGACCCCCTGGTGGTGGCGCTCAGAAGCCCGACCGTGCAGGGGCAGACAGTGATAGGGGTGGTGTTGGTTAGAGGGGTCCCCTCCGAGTGCTGCTCCCAAACCCCGCACCACCCTTCGGTCCCTTAGAGCCAGGCTGCTGCTGCCTAGTCCTGACCACCGGCCTGGATGGCTGATCTAAAAGAGAAAGACAGAAGCAGATTTTTTTTTTTTTTTTAAGTTGAGAAATCTAACTAAGAAACAAGTGAACAATTCACTTTGATCTTTTGTTTCTGAGTGAGCCTGTGACACAGCCTGCCATTTTTCAAATATTAGTCACTGAACATGTCTCGAGAGAAAACACAGACAGACAGAGACAAATAGGGAGACAGGAAACATGAGAGAGTCCTGCTCCATGTTCGGTATAGATTGTTAATTGGATGACATTTGGAGAACGATCTCTTTGGGCTTTTGCAGCTTCATCTAATTGTTTCTAAACCAACCGAAACCCTGCTCTCTAAAGAGCCAACACACACACACACAGACTCAAGAGAAACAGAACGAGGTAGCGTGTGTATGTATGGAGATATGTGCTCGAGGTATGAACGAATCCCCGCTCACAAAGCAACGGGCTCTCATTCCCTATCACACACACACACACACTTGAACACAATAGGGAAGATGGCACATAAAGCTAGATGGCAGAAAAAGGAGCCACCTGTTCTGTTTCACACACCACTGCACCCCCTTATGCAACATATCTCATCACTGGCCCTCTCCTCTCTCTAACTCTCAATCTCACACACATACAACCAAAATCACACTGGGGCCGACTGTGCAGTGTTCAGTAAAGAAATACAATCTCATCTGACACTGAAGCTCCAGGGTAAAGTGAGCGGATTTGACATTTTCTAACACAATGGCTGTGTGTGTGTGTGTTTTTCTGGTCTGCGGTGTGCATATGTATGAGCATGTGTCTGCGTAAGCGTATACACATTCATGGCGTGTGCGCGTGTGCAACATGATGCCCATGTGCCTTTGTTGTATTTCTGTGTGCTCAGGCATGATAATCAACATAAAAAGAAACACTGTGTTGAGGCTTTCAGCAGAAAGTTGGTGCGTTGTAGTCACCTTACTGATTGCATGCCGTACAACAATGGCACTCACTGTTAATTCAGTCATTTTCTCTGCATAACTTTATATACTGCTAATTCATAGCTCACTTAAGATTACAAAGAAATTAGGTGTGATATTTTAAAATAATGTGTTTTTAGGATGGAAAATGTTGATTCTGCTGTGTAGCATTTATTGCTACTTCTTGAATATAGCCTAAATCTAGTACCTTAGTGTTGTTTTAATTCTAAATAAATAGTTTGGTTTTTTTTAAAGGGTGTTCTGCAGAGGTGTTATCAGAAATCAATATCTTACCTGCAGTAAAAACCACTCAGAACGTTATCAGTTTGAATTATCAGACATATAGAATAGAATAGAACATACTTTATTGTAACAATACATTAGATTTTACAGTCTTGTATTAAACTGGTACTTAGAAAAATGTTTTCTAACATTACTGGCTTTAACAAGACAAAAAAGGCATCTGATTTAAAAAAAATTGTGTTGGATATTTAGATTAAAAAAACTCATTTGACTCATTTGTTGCACATGACACTTTTTAATACAAAAAAGTAAGTAACTGAGGGGTTTCTTGTCATGCAATATACAGAAAGTAGCACTAATTATACACGTGTATTTAGCTGAAAACGTCTGTCAGTGCAATGACTTGTGAAGGCTTCCAACCCCTTAACACCAGCAGACTTTAAATATCTGGCTCTGAGGTGCTATTTCTAGCTCTTTTTTTGCATTTCAAAGTATGAAAGGATTCTGCAAGGATTTAGCTGACTGAGCGCTAATTTAGTTTGCAGTATGGAGAGTTGGGGTAAATATGGACGTGTAAAAAGATCTTGAGAATAATAATAATAATAATTAAAAAAAAAAAAACTGTGAACAGGGATGACCTGTCATTGAATCTTTTTGTCCCTGATACGAATCTTCAAACTACAGAGTTAGGTTTTTCTCTTGTTCCTTAAAAGATAATAATGAATTTCTTGTATTTTTCTTGTTACCTTTAGTGTTTGCAAAAAAACACCCCCCATTTTCTTCATGCCTTAAAAAGAAAACAAAATCTACATAAAGAAAACATTTGAGCAGTTCAAAAAGCGTTTTAAGGATTTATGCATGCCGGAGTTTCAGCCCACTACAAAGGTCACATTTCTTTTTGTAAAGTCTTTACGCCTCAGAGCAGCGTGTCTCTTTTGTAGGTAATGCCCCACCTACCAAATAAAGAACCACTAATTGACGAGCTCATTAGCTTCAAATATAAAACAAATCTGAACTGAAGCTAAGCTATCAGCACTTCAGCTGTTAGGTCTCTATATGCTTTCATGCAACACTCTGCCAAAACATCAAACAGTGTCGTTGTCCATACAGCCTACTTAAAGAGCTTGGGGAGTGCATCCCTGCTTTCTAATGGGCTCTAATGGGTGGATAAACAGTACAAGACTCTTGCAGATTCCCTGATCTAATTAAAAGGAGTGAGAATTACCATACAAGCCAAATTTTCTACATGGGGCGTTGTGAAAGAAACATGAGGGAATTGCCACAGTGTGGAATATCTACAGTGGACTTGCACACTTATATGGGGTGGCTTAATTAGGGCTAAATCGCTAATCTCGTGAAAAAAAAAAAAACTCTATAGCGTTTTACCACATTTGAGAAAACAACAGAAGGTAGGCAAGAACAACAAGATACACATTGGCAGACAACTTTGAAAGAAATAATTACCAAGCACCACACAAGAGCCGATTGTTAAAACATATGTTCTGTATCAAAGGGACATCTTTGATCCAACTTAAAAAGACAGACTCAATTAATTAAATCCAGTATAACCTAAATGGTAAAAAAAAACCTGACGGGTGTGTATTTGAGTGCACCATAGGTACAACCAGATGGGGAAAAAGATGAAAATAATAATAAAGGTCACCCAAAAAGAAACACAAAAGTCAGCAATGGAGGAAAAAGAAGGTAGAAAGAGAGGAGCTGAGGAATGAGAAACAAGGGAAAAGGTGATTAAAAAGAAAGATAAAGAAAAATGACACCCAAACTAGAACAGACAACAAGCTGCAGAGAGAAAGAGAGCAAGACTGATTTACAAACTCAGGTGTCCTTTCTCAAGTACACACTCTGCGGCAATCAGGCCTCTTTGCCAGTTACAGGACAGTCTGTGTGTGTGTGTATGTGTCTGTGTGTAGGTGTGCATGCATTTCTGTGTGTGTGCAAACACTCGGGAGAGTTTCCCCCATCTCTCTTTCACACACACACACACACACACACACACCTAGGTAAATCAGAGTATTGATGGGAGCTCCTCTTCTGTGCGTTAGTTTTTATGGAGCCGTAAAGAATAGCGCAATGGTGTAATGGACAAGTTTGCATAAATTAGCTTCTTTAAATCCTAAAATAACCTTGTACAACATTTGTGACCATTTGTCTTGGTATTTTCCTACAGAGAAAACAGAGAGGGATGAAAAATAAATTTCATATGTATGTTTGCCTTGAAACGCAATTTGTGGCTAAAATATAGCTGGACTTATAATTTGAGTTTATTTTTTAAAAGGTAATACTTCATTTCTAATATATATATATATATATATATATATATATATATATATATATTTAATACTAACGAGTTGAGTTGATAGTAAACAACTAAACAAAAGCAATGCAGATAATTGGACAAAGAAATCTTGCCAGTTGGCAGGACAATGTCTCTGCGGCGTCTGCTGCGATATTCTGCACCCATCTGAACACTCCCTTGGTCTTCCACGAAGTTGTCATTATAATGTTTGTGTAAACAACTGACAACTCATTGAGCATGGTTAGCAAAAAAAAAAAAAAACTAAAGCAAAGTTGCGTCAAAGAAAGTCAGGTCTACACAAGTGTTACTTTGCAATATTTGAATTCATGTCATTGCCGCTGCTGCTCCTGGGCAATGGGGATAAAATGCATTTGAAACGAAAAGTTTTCAGCACTCCACACTGAAATAAGACAGTCAGTCACTGGTCTGTGTCAACTCTTTATCTTCTACCCACATACTATGAGAACAAAGTAACCCTGTGCTTCTTTGTAAGTGTGAAATGATGAGGTGTTTAGTACAAGACACCCACACATATAGTACTCCAAGTTCTATTCTGATTATAATCAAATACATTATTGAGCAATGAATCATCAGTCTAATCCCCATCAATCTTCACTGAAAAGACAATCTCATGAACATCTGGTCTGATATTTATGCTTAAAGAAGCAGAGAGATAGAGCTGTCAATGTCAAAAAAAAAAACCTCTGGACCTACACAATTAATTTTATCTCAGCCCAAATTAACTGTAACCATAATGATCCTGTCATTATTAAGGGAACTTGAGGAAAAAAACAAGCTTCTTTGGGGTCCAAAATTAAAGAAAATGCATCACAATTATTTAAAGAGAGCCTATAAAAGGATTTTAATGCACTGCTGGCAGGGGTGGAAATTAAAAATTATGTCACAAAATGTTTTACCGGCCACTCAAATATTTTACCAGCCACTATTTTTTGTTGTGACAAAAAGTTATTTCATATGATGATGATGATGGTGGGTGGAAGCAGTTGTGGTGCCCTACAAGCTGAACAACACCTCTTTCTGGACACTGCATGGAAATAACTAGATTTTTCTTATTTTATTTTAAACCATTAAAAGATGCATATCTGTACATAAAGATTCAGACAAGTGAAATTTCTTTCTGTGGAGTGTTTTTGAAGTATTTTTTGTGCTTTTGTAAGTTTTTGTATGTAAGTTGTAATATTTTTCAGACACTTGCTGCTTTTAATGCATAGATCTATTTGTGCTACC
>NC_051430.1:20943063-20981877 GCF_001649575.2 Kryptolebias marmoratus | reverse complement strand
ATTTCAGCCGTCTGAAATAATCGGTTCCCCCTCTAAAACACAGGACAAAAATAATTTACCAACAACTCCTTACCTGTGTTTATTCCTCTGTATTATGATATTATTAGCACATTTTATTTTTAAAAGAATTATGTTTTTTTTGTTTTTTTTTAATGAGAAATATTTGCCCCTCTAAACAATTCTGTTAATAGATAAGTCATTATTTACGGAGACGCAGGGGGAACCGTATCTGATGGGGGAACGCGGCTTGACATAACAGCAGCAACTCGAGCACATTACTGCCCCCTATATGTCAAGAGGACAAATAACACTTTTTCTGTTCAAATTGCCAACCCGCCACAGTGGCGTGTGTGTTGATCAAATTCACCCGCCACTTCAAATATTTACCCACATTTGGCCGGTGGCGGGTGCTAATTTCCACCCCTGACTGCTTTACAGGAATTTCACAGATTAAAATAGTGATCGACGGAGCTCAAACAAGCCGAGAAACAACATTTCAACATTAATTGAATCCCAGAAAGCTCTAACTAGCATTTTGTGTTCTCCAGCCCAAGTTTGAAACATGAACTATTCACAAACAGGCTGCGCCCAAAGGAGTCTCCGAGGGCAGTTCACTGGATAAATCATCCACAAACAATCAAACCAAAGGTGAGACTAAGTCAGGGTCTGATGTCTCCAGATCCTGTCACGCCTTTACTTTGAACTTACTGGTTTCTATCGATACATGACCTGCTCAGGAAGTGAGTCTGTTGAACAGCCTGTAGAAGCGCTGCTCTCTTACCTCACCCTCTAAATAAAGACGTTTTTTTCTAGCCTTCAGTCTTTGTCTCCACTTTACTCCCTGCTTTTCCTCACCATTTCACTTCACAGTTTTTACCCCTGTCAGTGGCATGAAAGTTACATACTGTTATATATGAATCATATTAAAATGTATGAGAGTCTGATGTAGAATTTATGATGTAGATCAAGACAGTAAGTGCACCAAAGCAAGCACAGGAGAGACGCCCATTGCAGTCCTAGTTTTTAACCTGTTTTATTTAAAATTCAGACTCAATAATATACAGGGTTGGAAGGAAGCCCCCCCCCCCCCTCCCCATCCTGCTCCACCATCATCCGCTTGTGACAGTTAGGGAGGGGCTGGATATCAAATCATTAAAAAAGATTGAAAATAAAAACTAAGCTGTCAATCCAGCCCACACTGCAGCAAAGTGCCAATCAGAAGGCTGGATGTCACATCCTGGATATTGTTGATAGATGTGCGGCACTGTAAAGCACTATTTTTTAATAAATGAATGTACGCACTCTATTTTTATTGTAAACCATATGCTTGTAGTAGTGAAAACATGTTTTGAAAGAAGACTTGCATTCGCAACAAAACAGCATCATCTCGTCCACAAATAATACGGGGCAAATAATATTGCGCCAGATTATGTTCAATCATAATGGAAATTATGTTGCACGTTGTTTTCAGATAGCCTTTTGATCAGCTAGCAATGGGTTTTTTTGGCAACTCTAAATTTATTACTACAATTAAGAGGGAATAATTTTCTCTCATAAAATGACTAGATAAACTAAATTCTATTTTTTTTATTGTTGTTTCTAAATGCCTGATTGTACCGTTGGTTTCTAGTAACTGTGCCCAACTTGCTAATACAACAGACTTACGGATGAACATATGTTGCTTAGTAACAGCAGGATAGTTCTTCTGGATAAAACACAACAGTAAGACCAGGACCACTGCGAAGACTGGAACAATCCCAATTCACTTTAGTTTAAAGGCTTCAAAGGTGAATACTGTCAAGAACTAGAGCTGCTGAACAAGGGTCTGATGAGTAAATCTCAGTCACTTCTTATGAATGTAGGTGTTGAATGGCACATTGCCCTCAGGGTTTCAAATCCTCCCAGAGTGAAAAAGAGAGGTTGGCAAGTATCAAAGCCAGTGCCATGCTGTGGCCAGGAGGCCTAATGAGGTTTCTTGAGCAGCTCTGATGGGCAAAGATGCTGAGAGTCTGGTCGTCTGGCATTGCTCATCAACCACCATCTCCAACAGATCTGTGTGAGCACGCACATGTGCATGTGACTGTGTGTGCATGTGTGCAATCAAGACAAAACCCATCGACCACCAGCCTGGGCCAATATGCCTGAGAAACATCATCCAAAACCACAAACAAGTGGAGCGGCATGGGAAAAGTAAAGTGAACAAGTAAAAGATCAGAAAAGGAAATAATAAAGGATGAAGGGAGGGCAGAGAAAGGTAACAAGAGGGGGGGGGGGAGTGACGTCAAATAAAAGAGCTGAGGTGGAGGGAAAAAAAACAAGATATATAAATTAGAAGAAGAAAGGGTGAGGGAAAGTTGGATATGAGATTGAAAGTGAAGACAAATAACATAAGGAGAAAAGAGCAGGTTAAAGAATAAAGGGGAGGGGGTGACACGTAGGTAAAACAACAAAGAAGAAGAGGATAGAGAGACAGAAGATGGGCACTGCAGAGAGAAGTGAGAGGAAAAGGTGACAGGCCAGACCCAAAGTTACAGGAGATGAAAGAGAGAGATAATTAGAAAGTTAGAGACTAGGATGAGCAGAAAAGCAGAGAGAGACAGCAAGTGTGAGAGTGTTAGCATCACTATTAGGGAAGGAAGCTACAAGGTGGACAGGGACTGGAAGAATCTAACACCAATTTCTGTCCCAGTGATATCAAAGAAGAAAATTGCTTCATATAGTTAGGAAATTTAGAAATGATTTGAAAACAATAATTTATTCACAAATGACAGCTCATGGGGCAGAAGGCTAGTGTTAGCATTTCAGTCTCAACACAAGAAGGTTCCCAGTTTGAATCTTGGCTGAAGTCTTTCTTTGTGGAGTTCTCCTCAGGTACTCCGGCTTACCCTCACAGTCCAAATATATGGACATCAGGGTAATTAGTTAATTCTAAATTTAACTCAGAAGTGTGCATTTCAATGGTTGTTTATGTTTGTGTTGAGCTATTCTGACTTGGCCCTGAAATGAACTGGCAACGTGATCAGGATGTACCCTGCCTTGTATCCAGTGATAGCTTGGAAAGGCTCCCACAGGCTCCCCCACAGCCCTGAACAGGATGAAGAACTAAAATGGAATGATTCTCAAATCAAGACCCTTGTAAATATAATACTGATGAATGTGGTGATATGTTTTTAAACCCAACTAATTCTATTTTTAACGGCTGAGAATTGCCTACTTGCACTGGCTGCTGCTAATTTTGGCTAAAAGGGTTTCCCTGTCGGATTTAATTACAGAGTCAATTAGATGGCTTAGATAAT
This sequence comes from Kryptolebias marmoratus, assembly GCF_001649575.2. NCBI lineage: Eukaryota > Metazoa > Chordata > Actinopteri > Cyprinodontiformes > Rivulidae > Kryptolebias > Kryptolebias marmoratus. The sequence goes on along the minus strand of NC_051430.1, from coordinate 20,978,581 downwards.
GAATAGATGGATGTTTTACCTTGTCTGCATCACACTGATTTCAGCTCCATACTAGTTAATGAACCTAACTCTGCCTGCCTGTGCACTTCAGTTACACAGTATCGGGATGGATTGCTGCTTCTGGCTGCTCCTCCTGTGTCAACATGGCACCCACTGGTGCTGTCTAATTATTGCAAAAGCTGTGATCTATTCACACCATTTCTCATTGCCTAATATGTTTCTGTAGCTGTCACTACGACTCATTATGAGTGTGTACAACAATCCTCTGGATTCCTACATTTTTAAAGTTTGATTTATTACTGTTACTCAGGACAACAGGAAAACAGCATAAAGATCACCTGGCTAGTTCTTCTATTATTTTGTCCTGCTACTGTTTTAGCAAGGGTTAGCCTCATGACAAGGCACTCTGGGTACACACCAAGTTGGACTCTAGTCACAGTTCATCCCCGTGGTTTGAAGTTTGCTTTTCTACCTTGGATCTGGCAGAAGACCTGAGGTTATTCCAACTTAATAGGAGTACCACTGCTGGCATTCCTTCCATCAGTCTAACCCTTCAGGCTGTGGAAGATGTAACAACTGTACTGATTTGCTTTATGCCTAAAGCTTCCATGGTCCCTCCTAAATTCCCTGCAATCATGGCCATAATCACTAACAACCAAAACATTTGACTCAACTTCTCTCAACCTTACTTTGAGTACTAGATGTCCCTCCATTTTATTCCACAAGTATAGTCATAAATGTGTCTTGCTTTGGCACCCTGACAAGCCACAATGGTTCAAAAACAGTCAACATATTTTATTTAGACTGTGGGCTGTCACCCTGCAACAGTGCACTATACTCCAAAGAAACACCCCAAGGACAGCAAGCTTATATCCTCAAAAAGTCTTCTGGTTGAATATTTTCTGTGCAATGGGTGTATGGCAAAAGCAAAAAAAAAAGTGCTCATTCTATCCAAAATTCTAATTTTACTTTTCACATGTACACAGCAACAATCCTCAACAAACCCAAACAACAACACTCATAAATCAACAGTATAAATGGATGTTTCGTCTTAATTTATGAACTGAATGCCTTTTATATAAAAAATTACTATAATACTTAAATCAAACATTTGTTAAATTCCTATTCTTGTGTGTTTAGAAAAAACTTTCAACTAAACTTCCTCTTATGCTACCAAAATATATTTAATACAGTTTTCTTACATCAACACTGTTGAGATGTGTGATTAATTTTAATCTTCCAAGACACATTTATCAATGACTCATTAGTTTGGTGATATTTGTGGAATGATTTACTGCCAATATAGGGTCTGACCAGTCAACTGTATGGCAGTGAAGGATTTTTTTTCCCTGTTCATTCTTTGCTGTTATTTTAATTGCTAACTTTTCTGTGATCAATGATAATGTATGCAACATTTTGCATGTGATGAATGAGTACAAAAAATAAGAGATCAAAGACAGCAATAAAGTATAAAGGCTTGACAGTTTGACAAGACAGACCCATAAAGTGACAGTGAGGAAAACAATGAAGAATGAAGTTATGACAGTGTGCTACAGACTGTCAGGCTGATATATCATGTGGGAGAACTCCAGAATCGTAGCGGCAGTGATGCCTGGGTGCGAGCAAGAACATCTTTATATAAACGTGTGCATTTACAAAACAGACTGTGTGTGTTTAAAAGATGTGTGTGGAATGCAACATGAAGCTGAGCACTGAAAGGGAGTGCGGACAAGAGAGATAAGAACTTTGTGATAACTGAAACTTTCATAACAAAAATAAATAAAAAAATAAAAAAACAGCCGTTCTCAAACACAAACTTTTAAACCCTAATGGGTGATGAGCCAAAGATTTTGTATAATAATAATAATGAGGACTGTCAGCTCTTAAAATAGGTTTTTAGGCTACTTTAGTTTTGTTTGGCAACAATATTGGTGATGTGTTAGCTCATGGCATCCCTCAGCACATTTGAAAGATCTTTCTTTGATTATTTCTAAAGTTGGACTATGTGGTGTACTTTTGAGCAGTCAGTATGTTATGTTCAGCGGGCAGCAGTCAAAGCAATTTCAATTAGAAGAATCAGGAGGAAATTTTAATGGAAGTGTCAAGCTAACGTTACTCAGAGTAGAGTATATTCAAGAGCACATTTCTGCCATCAAAATCAACTCAAACCCCATACATGTTGTTTGTTATTCATGAAAATACAACTGTGTGGATTTCTACACTGCATCACTTTTAAATTTCATAGTTGCTCGGCTTGGGTGTGCTGAATGCGATCTGTTTTTCACAACACACAGGACAAAGATTGATCATGCTGCAATACTAACAGTCCTCAGTAAAAAATGACCATCTGATGCAAAAGTGCCACACATGTAAAAATAATAATACTGAGGTCCGAGTTGTTTTATTTGGTGGAAATTTGCCCTCAAATGTGCACCTTAAAAACACTGAATGGTAAGGTGTGACAAATGTTGGAAAATATCTTTTAAAAGAACAGATAAAAAGCTTTCACAAAACCTTAGAAAAATTCACATAAAAAAAAATTACTCATTCAAGTCCTAGCATAAAACAGTTAAGAAGAGTGTCTGTTATAGTTGCATTAAATTAATATGCAGCTGCAAACACATACTATAACTACCCATACACCTATTTCAGTATTGATTATATACTGTCATGTCTACCTGCACAATACAGAGATATGCCCCAACTTTAAATACCAATTACAATTTTTTTTTTCCTCAACACAGCCTGACAAAAATAGGCACACAGACACATACACAAACACACACACCACACACGCACAGCCTTCCTCCTGTCAGTTGGTGCAGCTGATGAGCTGCTCTCCAATTTCTCATCTTGTTCGGTGTGACAGCCCAGGTGAGCTGACACAATACAGGAGAAGTGAAAGGTGGGGGTAAGGGAGAAAAAAAAAAGAAAAGAGATTAAAAAACGATGGATGAAGAGAACACAGAGAGGAAGATATAGGAGAATTCCAGGAAGAAAAAGAAATGGGTAGATTTCTCATCAGATGTGCGGTAGGCCTGATGACAATGCTGCAGCTGCTACCTTTGTCGTCACATTAAAAACAACTGACTGCCCTGCTGCACCCACAATCAACTCAACAAATCAGAGGGACAAAGAAGAGACTGACATTGTTCTAATGATAGGTTTCATCTGCAAATTTAACATTTTTTGCACAAAGGGATGCTGCTGACTGTGTGAAAACTGTTGACTGAAGGTAGTCAGTTTTTACAATTCTTTTGTAGTTGCTTTTGGTAAAAAATATTTTACATGAATTTTTTTAAACAACTACAAAATGTTACAGTTTTATATTATTTAAAAGGTACACAGTTGGCTTAGAACTGCCTAACTGTTGACAATGCATATGTAAAGCCTGATTGTTGCTACAGAAATTAGTTCTCATCAAGTCTAAGTTTTGAGCTTATTTGGTTAAAAAGCAGAAACTGAACTACTACTGGATTAAGCTAACTATGATGCTGTTTTTCATGAGCTGTCGACGACAGTGCCATAACAATGGACACACTCCTTAAGAGGAGATCAGCTGATCTGATTTCCAAAGGCAGATAACTAAGGAATAAAACACCTATAATTAATTTGCCCTAAATCAACCTATTTCACATCTACACTCCTGCTGAGTCTCTGCAGCATCAGCACCTCAGGTCATAAACCTACGAAGTACCTGTTTGTCACAGATAAGTGAGTCTGTCCTCTGAGTTTGCATCGTGAGCTTGTGCAACAGCATGGACCTTAATTTACAAAATAAACAAGCCCCATTTGGTCAGTTAACTCTGGGCAAGTGACTGTTTCTACAGACAATAAACACAGAGGACAATGTCAACAGTTTTTACAAAGTGGTGGAAAGTACTTACAGTGTAATGATGTCTACAAAAAATCACATTTAAGAAGGAGATTCTGTCAACAAATGCGGGTACAGAATTATTTAAACGGCCATTTTTCAGTGTTGTGACAACTAATTAAATCTCATTAACCTTCAGACTGACTGGGTGGCAACAGAAATAGAATTCAATTTCTGCTGAATGCAAAACCATCTGTGAAGTTTGTGTTTTACCTAAACTGTTATTAAATACATAATTTTTCTTACTTTCAAAGAGCCTTTGGTTTTTACTGAAGAATTCCTGCACCATCCTTCACATGAAAAATTAGCACGTTGCAGTTAAAAAAAAATGTCCTAAGACAATATTCCTGATGTACTGCAGTTAAAGCCCAGTGTCTGAACACATGAAAAAAAACAACAAAACAGAACAGGTATATGCTATAATATTTTACTTTTTATGGGTAGGTATGTATATGCGGAAAATTAGTCACTTGTAATTGGTCAATGCATTACAATAGTACAAAAAAAGAATACCAAAGTTATTGGAGTCACAAAATAAATGTCTACCCAATGTTTCAACCGAAACCCACAGAGATTGAGGTTACCAGCATCTTATGAGCACGGCAAAGACTATGGAGAGTTTATCAGTACAAATTCAACACAAAAGACCCAATAATGTGTCCGCACAAGAAGAATGTGTCCATAAATTATACAAACTGAAAGTCTAACAGGATAAGCAGAGCACAGTTGGTGTTGAACAGCTCCTGGAAAGAATTCAGAAAGACATAATTTTTCCAAATGAGACACATGTTCCAAATGAGGTTGGACACAGAAAATGAGTTTGCAAAAGTTATTTTGCACTAATTACTTTTTAATGAACTACTTTTGAGCAGAATAATTGAATCTTTCTGCATGTAAAAGCCACAGAGATCATTAGCCTACATTCTAGATTGGTGTTGTCATTGTTTCTGCACCGTGTCCCGCTTTTAGCCTTGTTATTGACAGATAAATTAAAAGGTGGTATTTTTAAAACCCCGCCTGGCAGGTAGCACGACCAAAACAGTCACTGGAGTGATTAACAGAGAGCATCCGTAAATCTGAACAAAAATGGTATTTTAAAATACCTAAAAATGCTACCTGAGCTTCACTCATCTAAAAAAAAAAAAGACTGCTTAGCTACGGTGTTAAAACCTGTCAAAGTAGCCATCATTTTATGAAAGTTCTATACCGAAAAAAGGAAAATAGTTACTGTATTAATGTTGAATGACTCACAGTTTCCCCCTCATGTAGACTTCTGTTACATACTGTGTTATAGTAAAATATAATATTAATGATGTTCAATGCACTCATGTAACCTTTAAGAATGTGTTTATCGGTTTTTTAGTGCTCGTGTAGACTTGGAAAGAAAAACAGTCTGTGTTTCTCAGCACAGGGCTGTTGGTCAAGGTCACAAACACCACAGGGTTGGTTGAAACCAGATTCTGTCTCAGCTGTTGTCCAGTGGAATGTAAACCTTTGAATCAACCAGCTGCTCGGACGCAAAGGGGGAGTCCCAGCATGCAATAAATAGACAGACAAACATTCTGTTAGTTGGAGAACTCAGAATCTGTTAAAGAATGTGTTTGCTCTCCCTTGTCGACAAGTGTAATAAACTTTTAATCTTAAGAAACTTCTCAGTTTGAGCCTGGATTTTTTTTTTTCCCAACAACAACTGTATGGTGCATGTACCAGAAAGTAGAAAACACCTGAAAACCCTGCTGTTAATCTAATACTGACTCTGTGCATGAGTGAGTTTTTCCAACATGACGAGTCTTAATATCAAATTGAATAAATTTTGGGTCAACAGAAAGGTAGGACAGTAAAGAACATAAAAGCAGTTTTACATACATGAAGAATTACTAATGATAGAAAAAGCACAAGATAAAAAAAACAGAATAAGTGATTAGTTATTCATATTATATAAAAAGAAGAAAATGTTGAAGGCAGAAAACAGTCATACACATAATTAGATGGATGTACATACACGGTACAATGAGCAGCAAGTTAAAGCACTTTTGATTCCTAAAGCTTTTTACCCTCCATCGAAGTTGTAATAAAATGAAGGTACAGCTGATATTTTAACTAAGGTCACCTTCTCTCAGTTTATGAGATTTTTTAAAAGAAAATCTTGTCTGAACACTTTCACAGAGACACTCTAAGCTCTGCAGTCTTTTTTGAAAACAAATTTGGCCATATTTGAGTTTTGATGGGACAAGCCTGGAGTTAAAAAAAAAAAAAAATTTTAAAAGTTTGCTATGTGTGAAGGCAAAAACAGCCCGTGGCATAGGAACATAATCTTCCAGCTTCATAACCACCTTCAAACAGAAATTCACACACACATACACACATGCACACATAAGATGCTGAGAATCACAGATATGCATCAGTGCACTGGCAGAACAAGTTCAACATGGGACTGTACTGACTGAAAAAGTGTGGACTGGATACAATTTAGGATAAAGCTTATTGTACATATTTTAGCTGCACGCTGGTCAAATCCGGTTTTGCAAAAGAACTAGTCAAAGAATCTTGACTTCACTGCATGTTCTTTAATGCACAAAAATTTGATGTCTACATTAAACCCATCTGTGACACATTATGAAAGGCTGGGGATAAGATCAGTCAGAAAAGTTTCTTCACTGTACACATCAAAGTGTCTTTGGGCAAGACACTAACTCCCCCATTCCTCCAAAATCAGCATAATGAAGTTAGAAAAAAAAAACCCACTGTATACCTTGGAAGAAACTGCACAGACTCAGAATTACTAAAATGATTACGGCTTTGTTGACATTAAAACTATATGAACTATAAAAGCCAAAACAATACAAAGGCAAGCCAATCATACACTGTGAGCAATTTAGGTTTACACACGAGAGTAAATAAAAACACACCCTGAGTAGTGAGCAGCTAGAGTTACAGCACCCACAAAACAAATTGGAGTTTTGGTAGCTTGCTGAATGTCACTTCAGTGGTGTGTGAGTGGAACAGAACTGGTCAATCACTGTCATGTCTGGCCTGTTACATCACTGCTGAGATATCTGCTACCTGCTTCTCTAATTTCAGCTCTTAAAAATTCCAGCATGACCTTCAGCATCAACACCGGTGAGCAATGCAACCCCTTTCCCTTCATTGTTAATTCTGACCATTTTTCTATAGTTTAGGTGCTATGAAGTTAGAGAATAATAAAAGAATAATTTGTTTAGAGCAAGGTCATGGCCTGATTTTTTTCAAACCCTTTGTCTGGTTTAAGACATGGAGTCGAAATAGTTTCAAATAAAGATGTCTGTATAATTAAAATACAAAAAGAATAATGTTCAATCCACAGGACACAAAGGCAGCATGCTGACCTGCTGCAGCAAAAGTCATGAACTCCTCACCGGGATTGCCTTTCATCCAAACTGATGAAAAGACATGCTTGATTAGGGGCTTCATTGCTCTAATTGTTGAGGTCCAGTTAAAAAAAAACAAAGTTTATACAGCACCTAAAAAACATTACTCTGTCACTAGAAGATATATAGTTGATGAAACATACTATTCTTGTATTTATGTAATTTGTAATCTTCGTTTTTGCAACACTTACTGTTTAAAAATGCCTTGCAAAAGGTATTTTGAAGAAAAACATCAAAAATGGACTTTCTTGTTCATTTTGTAATTGATCTCTGCTTGTGAGCTACTTGTAACAAATTTCTAAGAAGCATGACATGTTGACGTGTGAAAATTATTTTTTCCTCAGTGTGCCAAAAACACCTGAGCAACTGAACCGTTTTGTCATTCCGTCAGGCGTATACTTGCTCAGTAAGGTAACACCAAGAATAAAAGGGTCAAACGTCCAAGGTTTGGAAAGTAAGTCTGAAAAGTACCCTAAAAATACACCAGTTCACCAAGCCTTAATTTGGTTTGGAAAATTAAAGAAGAATGAAAGTCATGCGCTTGAACTTTAGGACTTTCTAACACACACAAATAACCATGGACATTTCATTATACAAAGACAGACAGGCAAACAGTCATTAATGCAAAGACTCATCTAAAAAGATTCTGCATGCAGAAAACTCCCTCTTGGACACACCACAATCAAAGTGTGTGTGATCGTGGGAGTGCAGAGAATTACCTCACTCAGAGGGGGGAGACATGAGGATCCATGTCAATTTCAGATTTCATGTCGTCACTGAATATTCATTTGCAATATTTGTCACTGTAATATTCCATCTTTGGTGAGAGTCTTACTATTTTGCCTCTAGGCCATCCGGAATGTGCAGATTGCAAAAAGAATATCTCATCAATATTCATGTAAGTTTATGCTTTCATTAATGTTGCAGCAAATTGTCTCAGATCAAACTCACAGCTTGTGTCTGCGTCCACATTAGCGTATCTCACAGACTGAGGGAGAAAAAGGTTGAAGAGAGAGGGGAGGNGGTGGGGGAGAACAAAGTGAGAGCTGGTACTGCTACAGATGGTTCTATGTTTCCAAAAGATAAAACGTAGACTTTAAAGAATCAGAATAAGGATCATACAGATGAGGGGAGACGAAGGAGAAATAAGTGGGAGGTCAAGAGAAGAGAGAAGAAAAGGATAAAAGAGAGTAAGAGAAATTGAGTAGGAAGGAGGAGGAAGAGAACAAAAGAGAACAGCAGAGTTAAGTTCGAAAGGTATCTGTCCTACTTTGTTCTGACTAATGAATCCAAAGTGTCCCGAATCTGTTCTGAATCACCGAAGCCTCGTTAGACCACCCTGTGCTGAGGCTCTGGGTCCGTGTTTCCCCCGGCATGCATGTAAGCATGTGATGTGTGTTTGAGCGAGTCTTACACTTGACGCACGCTTGATTTCATAAGCTGTCTCTCCACTGTGTCTTAAAGCTGCGTGAGAGACATCAGAGCCCTGTTTACGTCCAAAAACGCCTCAGTCTCTTCATGTTAATATAACTTCACACCATTATGTTAGTGAACACCACAAACAAGCAATCTATGTATCATTTGAAACCCTCTTACAGTGGAAACTACTACAGCAAACTTTTCAAATGTAGGCAATTTGGAAGCTCAATAGCTGGACCGTGTGTTGTCCACTGAAATAAAACTCAGAAGTGGGCATGCATACAGACAGAGTCAGGACTGACAGCTCTTTCTGCATAATAACCACCATGACTGCCAGTTTCTAAATCAAGTCTCGCTTTAGCATTTATGTTACTTGTGCTCTCCATTCTTTAAATAAACATTCCCCGGCGCTTTGACACGTTTCAGCATGTGTGTGCTCATGCTTTCTAATCTCTATCCTCTTGCCGCTCTATGCATGATTAACTATGTTCAAAGGGGACGACTACAAGTTAATAAGAGCCATGTAATCGGCTTTTAAGTGCTACAGAGGGACATGTTGCTCTGAGTAGGAACAAAGTATTGAATCTCATATTTGGGAAAAAAGAACACTGGTCTATCTATCTATCTATCTATCTATCTATCTATCTAAAGTACAATATTTATCCAATGATCCAATTTAAAGTACAAAATGATGTATATGAGAAATTTCAAAAACAAAAATATTGTTCACCTTTCTTTTATTTTTATATAATATTGTAAAAGAGACATACTTTTCTAGGATTTAGAAATAATTGTCAATTTCCCACCTTGTATGTATTTTTCCTGTTAAATTTATATCTTAGATGCCAGTTCTCTCCACAAACTTCAGTACACCTATTTTTTTTTTATTTGTTTGTTTGATTGATTGCTTGTTTAATTGGCATCTGTTTCTTTACAGATGCTTATGAATTCAAGGGTACAGAGGTAGTTTTTTTCCTCATCTTTTTATCTCTTTTTATGCTATTCTGAAACTTTCAAGTATTTGATTTAGTTTCTCATACGTGATGATCAAACTAATAGCTTTTTTAATAGTTTTGATTATGCTTCATTGTGTTCTACTTTGTACATTCAAGTGTATGGGTGTGCACATATGCTTCTGTGGGGGATGTGATTAGTTTAACTTGTACAAATTTGTTGAAGTTTAATCCTTTTTTTAAGTTAACATGTTAACTGATGTTGCCCCTAACACCTTAATTTGATGTTAGGTAATTTTTTTTTATCTCTGTGCCATAGAGTGAATAGGGAAATATATTTTTTCGTTTCATGCATCTAATCTTTTCAAAATTATTGGATGTAACTCTTGGGAATGTCTGGATGGAAGACTGGAATAAAGCCAATAATAAAATTGGGTGTTTTCTGTTTTATATAACTCTTTGGGGTGTTATAAAATCTGTTGTCTTAATGGAACAGCTACCATTTTCATAGCAGAACACAGCTGGGATAACAAGAAGTCTCAAAGACTCAAATCTTAGAAAGTCATATCACAGTAAGGTTAGAAGCGGCACCGTGAATACAAGTCTTAAACAAAATGGCGAACAGACAGGGCAAGACAATCCTTCATGTGGAGATACAATGAAACACGTCACATAAAAACCAAGAGGACAAATAAAATAAAAGCCAAGTTTTCAGGTAAATCATTTAAATGACAAAGAATTAGAAAACATGAAAGATGTGTTTTTAAACAGAATATGGAGCAGGATATAAAGCTCTAAAATGGGCTTTTCTTTTCAAAGGGAACTGGGCTTTCATCTCAGCCTGCCGAATCTCACAAGCACTTTTGTGTACAAACAGTTCCTAAAAAAAGTACTCATCCTCTAAGGACTTTTCCCCTCTTTATTGTTTACAAAACTGAATCACAGCAAATTTAATTATAGGACTTAAGCATATCTACAACTATCATATGAAAACGCATCTAAACAAACAAATGTATTAAAACAAATATAAAGAAGAAAATTATTTCCAGCTAGCTTTCTTTGCATTTACAGTGATGAACCTCAGAAATATTTCATTGCCGTTTTGAAGCTGCTGAGCTTGACACAAAAGATCTTCTCATAAAGTCTCAGTTGATAATGACGATTTTTTTTGTCAGTGTAAATTGGAGATTTATTTGCTTACAATTGAGTCTTCAGCAGATTAAAGTTAACTGGATTTTACGTTTTAATACCACTGAGAAGAAAATTTAAGATCAGCTTCATAAAAAGAAAAAACTGATTTAAACCTCTGAGCAAAATCTAAATTATTTAAACATAAAATTACAAATACATAATGCTGATGGTCTTACATGGATGTCTGAAATGGTAATTAGGAGGACATACTGTAACATATAGTAATCCCAATTATCAATGCACAGTGACTATCACAACAAATTTGATTGATCACTACACATTGGTTGCAGTGTATACATTAAATGAGTACATTAGTACACACACACAAGTATGATTTATGTGCATTTCATTATGAGTGAAATCACTGACATTTGTCATTCAGTTATATTTGATAGACACAGATAAACAAAATGATGATGATAAAGATGTTCTGTTTATTAAAATGTTGAAATACACATTTCAATCTTCTTTTGAGGCGTGTCCTTAAAAAGAGGGAAATGGACAAGTAGAGGACAAAATAAAAATATGTTAGACCTAAAACCAAAAACCAGCACATGAACAGAATCTGAAAGTCATGTGTTTACCTGTGCCAGTTTTTCTCCTGCTTTATTCCACTCAGCTGATCCTGATTTGTAATTTACATACATGTGCCTTTTGCCTTATCACCCTTTGAGTATTTATAGCTCTGGTTCTACCCTGTTCATATGTCAGATACTTGTATTGTCATCCCTGTTTTTACTCTGAATACTTATAGTGTTTGTCTTTATTACGTTAGAATTATTTGTACTTTCTTGTTGCTTCATCCTGCCTATGCAGTACATTTTGTTGTGTTTTGGATTAAAGCATAATTATACTGGATACCTACACCAGCTGGTCTCTAGGTTTTCTGTCAGCATTTCTTTTCTTGCCTTGGAATTTTTAAATATATAATTTACAATTAGTGAATATTAAAGTACTTTCTAGTTCAATTTTGTCCAGCTAAAAACGCATCAGAAGCATGTGTATTATTTATTTATTTATTTTTATCCACCAATCTGTTCAATGGGAGTTGAAAATATTTCCTTGACATTCGTATAAAATTAAATGAAGCAACTTTTGTCCTAAAATTTAGCTCCTGATCAATTATAAAATTAAATGATTAAGAGTAATGAACACTGGCTCTTTCACAGTCTGAAATTCACATGGTACACACAGTGCATCTTTGGACAAATCTGTTCACAAAGAAAGTATCAGAGACATGATTTTAAGCAAGCCAGCCGCATGAAATTAACACTAAATCTCTCATGCATCTCTGACATGATGGACCAGTGAATCATGTAGCATCTACCATTATCTGCATTGTTGTAAGCCTCATTTTAAAAAAATGCAACTACTGCTCCCTGCTAGAGGAAATGCTTTTCAGGACCTTTGGGTTAAATGCCTTAGAGAATTTTAAAGCAGTGTATGCTTAACACCACAGGGACACCTCGTTTCCTTTCCACTGGTACCATGGCAACTATGAGATTTTCTGTCTCTGTCCCAATTCTCCTGCTCCGTCTAAATATGTCCCAAATTCTCTTCCTTCCTGACAAACTGTGTCCCAAATTACCTCTTCCACTGCTGTATTGTAACATCCTAATATGATTATTTTTCTAAAAGTTGGTAAATGTGCCTGAAGGTTGTAAACTCTTTGCAGTCTCATGTCTTTTTAGCTTTTGAAGAACACCGAGTGCTCGGAAAAAAAAAAAAATGACATGAAACACTGACTGATAAACTGTCCTACTAGATTTTCAGATGTCCCACAAGAATACGAGCTGTGATTACTTCTTTTTTTACTTGTTATTATTAATTTACATTTATTCCAGTTTTTAGGTTAGTATACAGCTCATTCCTCTACTTAGAATAAAAAAGCAACAACAGAAAAAAAAAATCATCAAATGACATACTTTTTCAGACCAAGTTGAAAAAAGCTGAGACAGTTGCCAAATGGTTGCTATTCAAAAATAGTCTTTCATAAGCATCAAAAGGCTGACTGTCTTCTCTCTTAGGCCTTGTCCACATTTGAACAGTTTTTGTGAATATGTAAAAGTTTTTGCATTGTTTAATCCTTGCGTCCACACGGAAACAGCCTTTTAGGAGCCCCTAAACAGCAAACAGAGAATGATCACAGAATTAAATCTTGAAAGTGCTGCAGAAATGGTTGTCCTCCTGGAAGTCTCTCCTCTCGCCACAGACCAACACTGGCGCTCTGTCAGAGTGACCATCAGGTTCTTGGTCACCTCCCTGACTCTCTCCTCCACCCTGATTGCTCAGACTGGCCGGGCAGCCAGCTCTACGAAGAGTCCTGGTGGTTCCAAAAGTCAGCCATTTATGGATGATGTAGGCCACTGTGCTCATTGGGACCTTCAACTCTGCAAAAATAGCTTTGTAACCTTCCCCAGATCTGTGCCTCAATACCATCCTGTCTCAGAGGTTTACAGAAAAGTCCTTGGACTTTGTGGCTTGGTTTGTGCTCTGACGTGCACTGTCAACTATGGGACCTTATATGGACAGATGTGTCCCCTCCTAAATCAGGTCCAATCAACTGAATTTACCACAGGTGGACTCCAAAGACATTAGTAGAAACAGCTGAGGGATAAGCAGTGAAAACAGGATGATAGTGAGCACAAATTTGAGTGTCATGATAAGGCTGTAAATACTTATGTGCATGTAATATTTTTGGCTTTTTATTTTTAATGAATTTGCAAAAGTTTCCAACAAACTTATTTCATTTTGTCATTATGGGGTCTATGTGTAGAATTTTGAAAATATTAATTCAATCCATTTTGGAATAAGGATGTAACATAAAATGTGCAAAAGGTGAGGCAGTGTGAATACTTTATGGATGCACTGTTGAACTTTAGGAGAAACAAGTTTTACTAGTACTTTAATTAAAGAGAAAATAAAACTAAATATGTAAACTCCTTAATATTTTCTCCTAATAAAAATAAAACAGCAAAGGACTAACTAACACAGAAAGTTCAAAAAGAAGACAAGCAGAATTACTAGCAGGCGTCATGATGCATTTTAAGTGTGAAGCAAAGCAACTTGACATCACATCTTAAAGTGGAGCAAATGCCTGTTTTAGAATTAATTTACAACCCTGCCTTGAACCCCTTTTTTTGGTTTCGTTGAAAAGAGAGAGAGATGTAAAACTTTCAAAAGAGAGTCTTCAAAAGAGGGTTACATTGTAGAAATGCTTTACGATTACAGTCAGAGAATATAAATAAGACATCTACATGTATGCAAATTTTGCAAGACAAAAATATATTAGTTTTATATCAATTTAATCCTTGGAAAAAGTTGACAACTGAAGATATAGCTGGGTTGTTTTTTTGTTTTCTTTTTTTTGCATCATGATTCACCTGCCATTTAAATGTTGCACAAATTTCTGGGTTTGAAGCTTTTCTCCATCTCTTGTTCTTGCATTCTATTTCACAAGTCTTTGAATTCCCTCATTTCTTCTCCCTTGTGTGTGTGTCACAGTCTTTCACTCACATGTCATGTTCTTTCATGTACTTTGCTTCTAAGATATTTAATCCCGTATGAAGTGAGGCTCTGGGCGAGCGGTTGAGTGTGTGGGCGGGTATGAGGCCAACTGAGTCACTGGAGTTGACGGACTGGTGGAGTTTTAGCGGGTATCAAAGTGGCTTCAGGGTATCAAAAATACATTCAGAAAGGTTTTGCTTATTTGATAAAGTCTCTGTTTTTCCCCTTCAAGATAGAATAACAAGCAAGAAACTAACAAAGGGTCAATTTATTTTTGACAAGTCTTTTCAAGCTTATTTGTACTGCAGTATAATGGGATAAACTGGAAGTATTACCCTTTGACTTCAGTTCAAGAAAAACCTAAAACATTCAGATAACTGCTCCCAACTGGCTTAATTACTAAAAATTCCAGCTTTAATTTGAGGTTAAAGGGTTACAGCAGTTCTTGTGCACTGAGTTCTCGTTTACAGGTCAATGCAACGGGCATAATTTACCACTTTTGGTTTGAACCATAACTACGTAAATTGAAAACTTTAAAACCCAAAATAATGTGCTGAGGACAAAGTGATTTGTAACAGAGCAGTCACCTTTGATCCACGTTTGTCTTCTTGTGTAAGAGTGTGACAAAGTTAAAAGATTAGCTACAAACAAAGACTATTGTAATACTTTGAACGAGCTGAATGTTGTGTTAAACTGAACCTGACTGAAACGTATAACAAAACAAGAGCTTGTAAAAGACAGATTAAAGGTGTCCAACATCTATCTTTGTATCATCTACACTTTTGTCTGCTCAGTCTCTCTCCTCACATGCCTGTTTATGTCTCCCCCCCTGCTAATCCATCCATCACATCTCTTACCCTAATTAATACCTGCCTCTCTCTCCCTCTCATCCATCCATCCTTCCATCCATCCATCACACTTGCTGGCCTGCCCAGGTCATTACCCACTGAGATGATGGTTTTGTTACAGTAATTAGCCTAATTATGGTTGTCAGTTATAACCTGGTCCTCTGCAGGGACCTTGTGATCCTACGTTGACTCTGTCTGACCTTGGCCATTTAAAGTGTGCATGTGTGGCGCGCCTCTGCAGCCACGGCTGACCTCAACGCATCACATACTGTCCCTCTTTCTCACTTAAGCATTATTTCCCTGCTTTATCTTAAAGGTTCATTCCCCAGTTTGATTCTTTTTTATCAATTTTCAACTCTATAAAATAATTAATTTCTTTTTCATTTGTTTTTATTGTTTTCCTATTACACCTGGCATTATGCAGAACCACGGTTTAATGGTGTTTATGCTCACAAACCTAATATTCTTTTTTAGTTTGTTTTTTTTTTCCACCACTTTAAGAACATAAATTTGCATTTGGAACATCCACAGTGCTTTTGTTTTATTTTATCCCATAAAGCATAATAAGAGGCCGTAAACTCAATGAGTAAGTGAAAATTATAGCTTACTAAATGTTTACAGCTGGAAAAAATGTTTTCCTACACTTTAGTTATTGTGGTTCATATTATTGTTTTAAACAATACCCAACCTATAAGCAAGCTATATATACATAAACTGATTGTTAGATGAAATAAAAGACAAAAAAAAAACCTTTACTGAACTCCCAATAACATGTAGAGAACAAAACAAAAATGTTTTCTAGTCATTTTTAAGTGTTGCTTTCAATGTTATAATCATAACATCTCAAACTTAGGTTTTAATTATATGTTGCAGCTAACGTACATTTATTTTTTTTACCATTGTTTTATGTTTATCACAGGCACTAAATGCAGTTCTTGACTTTATGATATGTTTTTGACTTTAAATATTTTGGGTTAACTCTATACAAGAAGTATGTAGGTTTTTTCCCCCCAGCTTGATTGATTTGTGGAATAAATTATATTCCTAAATCTTGAATTGGATGTATATAAACAAATATCAAAAGCTTATTTAAAGATGTCTTCATTGTCGTTGTACATCCTGTGCCTCAACTGTTCCTCATTAACAGTCAGAATGGTGAATACTAAAATGGTAAATGTTTCATAGGTAACTATCAAAAATGTTAAAAGTTGATCTAATACAGGCTTTAATTCTCATCTTTTCCTTCTGTCTTCTTTTTTCACTGATCCTTATTGTTACATATCATAATTATGATGCATGGAATGATTTACTACCTCATCCTGGCTTAGACACGTGTCTGTGAGGGAGTTTGCGTTTGTGGCAGTTTTCTTATTATGATATATGTGACGGAATGGGGCTTGTGCATGAATACTACATGTATAAGAAGCTGGGCGTATTTCTGCACTGCATCAGTCTTAATGAGAACATTACTGCCTAAAGGTCTGACATCTCCTCCTGATTTTTCTCTTGCATTTCTATTTCATTTTGCGTTTTATGTCCACTTACGCTGCCTCAAACTCCCTGCAGCCACTGAGCATCTCTCCATGTCTGACCCTCTCTCATTTCTGCACTCTGCATGTGTTTCCTTTTAGAGCCCTTCCATCCCTTCCTCTCCCAGGCATCTTTCTGCTTTAATGAAACAGATGTCCCTTCATTAATAAAGACCTGCTCTACCATAGTAATAAAGGACTGAGCTAGAGAAAGGGGGTGAGGAAGACCATGCAAAGATAATATGTAGTGTATTTGTGCATGTTAGCCTGAACAGACTGCATTATATCAGTATTAAGACATGCTTCCATAAACTAAATAAAAGTGTAAAATATGAGTACTGAGCTGAATTGGGCTACAAATGTCAACAATAAAATGCTGGAAATGATTCTAGCTGCCTCAAAAAACTAAAATATCCAGAAACAGATTATTTAGCCAAACACAGTGTGTTGTTTACTTGAGGCACAAGCACAAAGTGAATCCCTGACGGCCAGTAAAGTGTACTGTAGCTAAAGGAAGTGCTTGGTTAGTTTCAAGGAGAGTTTAAGTAGCCTCCTGCTGTCTTTTGAGAATAATCTCACGTCTTTTCCCCCTGAGAGCCCCACATGCTGAGACATACCAGCTGTTCCGCCATGCTCACACCACCACCGCAGAGCCTCCACAAATATGGAAACCATCTTCACACAAGCAAACACGGAGACGCTTGATAACACATGCACACACAGATGCATCAGCATGACGGCACAAATTCACACTTTTAATATTCGGCTTTATGAGCTGTCTGCCACTACAACTGATCAATCAAATTTTAATTTTCGCAACCCTGCTGTAAATGAAGTATCTTCCGGCTGCAAGGCCAGGGCAGATCAATCAACTGCTGAGCTGAGAAGAAAAGCCAGGTGAACGTGTGAGTGAAAGAGAAACAAAGGCTCGGAGAGCAATTCTCAACTTGATATTGTGAGACGTCAGTTTTTATCTCACTCTGTACCACTGTAATTTTAAAGGAAAGAAGAAAGTCTTTCACCAGCTTTGTAGTCTGAAAACTGACTATCAATGTTCGCTTCTTTGTTGCGACACATTATTCAGAGTTTTTTTTTTATGTTTGTCACATTCAGACAGCGAAGCATCTGTTTTGTAATCATAAGCAATAGAAAAACATGTCACATCACCAGAAAAGGGCAGATAAAATGTTAACTTCTCTCTAGAGCCAAACTAAACAACTTGGCCTTCTTCAGAGAGCTCAGAAATCAGACTTTTACATACTGCTCCAAACCAATTACTCCAGCTCTTACATGCCGACTCTCAATTTGATCATTTGCCCAGCCTTGTCCTAGCTGTTCACTGGAAAATCAGAATCAGACACATTCAGACAAATTTGCCTAATATATGCTAAATGAAGGAGAACATTATTACATTCAAACAATGTTAAGCTCAGACAACGGAACAATGAAAAATAAGATAAATACTGAGCACATGGTACCATTTGAAGACACAGCATTAATATTGTCTTGATAAAAGAAAATCACAAAGAGGCCCTCCTTCTTACTTCTGTTACAGGTTTTATCTTTACTACAAATGGAGTGGAGCCTAAACAGCAGATGGCCCGGCAGCTGAATCACACTAAAACGGAAAACAAAGTTGTCTACTTTCACAGAAACAAAACATTAGTTTCCCTGAATAATTAATGTCTTTATTCGCACATAAATGCTGAATGCGTAAGATGGGGTTCAAATCATTTAAATTTAGGGACAAATTTAACTTGCAACGAGTTCTGAAGCCCAACTGTGCCAACAGGGCAATGCAATCACATTCATGAAAATCGCCCCGCATCAATCAAAATGGCCAACTTGTGTTTTCACTCAGCATGAATTACGTCAAGACAGGTAGTTAAGGCACTGAAATGACTGCTGAGTCAAATTAATTTGTTTTTATAAATCACCAAAAAAAAAAGAAGAAGAAAAAAAAAAAATCTGGCACAGCGTACACAACAAATGATAAACGCTGATTAAAAACAAGCAGGAAATGATGAGTACTATAGATATTTTAAGAACAACACAGTCACCATAACAGGGTGATCTAAATATCTTTCTGGCAACGGAGCTTGTTGATAAATGTTCCTGTGATTATTTGAGAGTCTTTTCGTTTTCCATCTATTAGTATCGTGCCTGTCAAATAGACGAAGCCACTGATCATCTGAGACTATGAAGGAATTATAAAATTACATGTTTTATTCTGTTACGGTTTAATCAATGTTCAAATCCATGAATACTGAAAATAGGGTCTCAGCTGTCTGAAGTGGCTACAGTCAATCACTGTGCTCTTTTTCTCCTCTTTTTCTGCATTCTCACACATGCTGTCAGAACCTACAGATGGAAATTGATTTCCATCTTTGGGAGAGGAGGAGGAGAGGAGATTTGGCAGATATAAGAATGCCACTTGAGAGCTCTGAGACCTACACAGAATTAGAAGGCTGTGGATTACACCCCTGAGGTCAGATTTACCATAACGAAGGTAAATCAAATGTTCAGCTGTCTTGATTAGAGAGAGAAACAGGCTAAGCAATATACGGTTAGAAAAATGATGGATAGATGGCAGATGGCACACACAAAGCTGGGCCAGTTGTGAGGTTATCACTTCCTAGAGGGCAAACAGGCCATTACATACTCTATGGCCTGCCACACTGGATCAGTCAATTACAAAAAATAATGGAATGATGAAAAAGAGCAAGATATTCACACTGATTTCCTGTCTTCTTTTTACGGTGCCCTAGACGACTGTTGAAGTTATGAAATATTGAATATAAAGCTGAAATGTAATAAAAACAAAATAATTTTTTGGGAAAGCAATATTCCGGCCCAGGATTGTAGTATGACACATCTCAGACACCCGTACCTGTTGCATTCCTCCGTCACACCATGCTGCTTACTGCTTCCAGATAAATGAAGGTGGACATGTACAGATGGGGGAAAACAAAACAAAAGAGAAGACAAAAAGATGGCATAATGATATGAATACAGTAGAATATGAGCATAAAATGCATTAAAATGAAAACAACTAAAACACAGCTCTATAAAAAGGAGGGGTGGCACACAAAGGAGCACACAAATGTGTTTGGATGGACCTGAAATCAAATGTGACTGTAAAATCTAGACAGATGAAAATATTTTTAAACACATTTTTGAATTAAGTATGACCGAGATGCATGAAAATATCTTTATGACCCGATATGACTTTAGTCTGCTTTTTTTTAAGCCTGAAACAATTCACAGATTAAATCAATATTTTCAAAATAGCAATCCACAATATTATGTTCCAAAGGAAATGTAAATTCTGCCCTTGGAGTCAGTAATTTATAACAAATAAAATGTATATCAGTTCATGTTTAGTTTCTTCTAAAGAGAAAAACAAGTTGGTTTTCCAGATAACCTTTCCACCTTTCTGGATTTTTAAAATTGTAATGGTTTAAAAATGGTAAAAAGCAATCTAAAGTAAATGAATTATCGGTTTTCATAACAGTTTTGATGTTTATGGATGTTTTAATGTAATAGATACTCGTTCTAATTTCAAACCATAGCCATCGTAATTATCTTGAATGTCCCCTAGTGACAGACGTGAAGCATGCAGTTAGAAAACAAAAGCTCTCGCCTTTGCAAAACTGCTTTAAGACAGATGATATGACAGAATATTTCATTCACACAGAAGCAAAACTCTTTGAGCAGCAATAAAGTAAATCTCAGTCAGAGAGAACATAAATGTCCTCTCATAAGGAGATAATAGCCTAAGTTACACAACAAATACGGATTTTAAAAAGCTTCTCGTGGTAAAGACGAAAAGGTAAGAAAATTGTTTCAGCAGAAATAAGGTGATCTAAAGAAGGAAGTGAGAGAGGAGAGACAGAGAGGAGCCATAAAAAGACAGCAGAACCTGGAGAGAATGCCAAAACAGTAGGAGGTCTGGAAAAGGGACACTGGAAAATCGAGCCAGATGAGAGGTGGATCAAAGAGCAAAAACCGGGGGATAAAGAGTAGAAATGTCAGTTCGGTTCAAGATTTAATAAAAAAAATAAAAAATGGCCTCAAACTTTACCGACAGTTCCTGTGTCCTCCTTCAGTATTTTAAACTCTCACAGTATAACCAGTTTTACACATAAAATTCTGCTGTTAATTCTGACAAGTGAACAACTATCCTTGCCTGTGTTGTTTCCAAACAAAAAGAAACCGTTACACAGCAGTAACTGTGTTATACAGACAGTTTAGACAAACATCATCTGTTCTCTCCTGAAAACGCTCCACGGAAAACCCGACTGCAGATGATATCCTTCCCCAGGGAGCAGGATACAAACTTTCCGTTTTACTTTACCAATACTAAATGGTTCCTCTTCAAAATTAAGATCTCTAAGACTAAAAATTAAATCCCACGACATTTAAAATAGTCATTTTAATCTTGGTCATCATCTCTATAACCTGACATTCTCTCTGCCTTAGTGAACAAAAATTGCTACTGTTATCACTGGAGATATTAAAACACTTCTGTTCAGCTTTTCACATCATTTCCAAATGCAATTATGCCTTTATTTAGTTCAGGGGTACATTTTAGTGATATCCCTTTCTTTCTTTTGTGCAACTTCCTTTTACTGAACAAGAACAAAATTATCTTGACTATATTTTCATCAGGTCAAACGTGCATAATCTCCAACATGTCAGATAAAGTTAGACTACATTTTTCTATAATTACATTTATAAATACACAGTTTTTCTCTGTGCTGATAATCTACTCTCAAATAAGAACT
Source organism: Kryptolebias marmoratus (assembly GCF_001649575.2). Lineage (NCBI taxonomy): Eukaryota > Metazoa > Chordata > Actinopteri > Cyprinodontiformes > Rivulidae > Kryptolebias > Kryptolebias marmoratus. Next base: position 20,957,066 of record NC_051430.1, on the reverse strand, counting down.
GATTAAAGTTTGTGCTAAAACTTAACAGTGAGAAGAAAAAAAAGTCTAGAAAATGAAGAAATTCAAACTTCATTCACACATTAAGAGCTACAGATTATCCAATGAGGATGGGAGGTATGACCTAAAGTTGATTTTGTGGTGAAGGCAGCACAGTAAAAACAAAAATAAGCCAATAAATTTGCTTCCAGAGAGAAGCACACATGCTCCAAGTAAGTCATTTAATAATCAAAAAAAAAAAAATAATTGACTTTCTGTTGTTCAAAAACCAAAAGCTAAAATGATCGGGAAGAGTGATGGATCTTGACATGCATTTTAAAAATGTTAATCTTTTTTAGGATTCGCTTAAAGACAGGACAATACACACAAATATGGTGCTTGATACTGAAAACCGAGGGGGGATGAGTTGGCAGAAGCAGGAGAGAGGGAGAAGCTAATGTAGAAAACAAAGAATGAGAGAAATGAGGCCACACAGGTGCTGGAATATGAGGGGACAAAGGGCACGACAACATTTAAAAAGAGAGGAGAAAGAGCCAAGAGGGTCTCTGTTATTAAAGGCAGTGTTTTTACACAAGGTCAGCACTTGAGCAGGATTACATGAGTGAACTCTGCAAACTTCACAACTTGTCTTGCTTTTATTTGTCTGTCATCACTGATTGTCTAACTGACTTCCCCTTTCTTTCTGTTGGATTTTCTTAATTTTCTTCCCACTCCATCTTTACTTTCTTACTGTGGTAAATTTAGATCCAACACCTCGTCTCTTTATGTCTGAAGCTGGGTCCTTCCCCTTTGCTCTCTTCAACCTCGAGTTTCGTAATTGCCTTTTGATCTGTTTTTTTATTTACCACTGCAACTCTTTAACCAGTTATTAATGAAAAATAAAAATAAATTAAAAATTGAGTCTCCAGCACAGCGTTATCAACAACTGTTTTTTGTAGTGTTTTTCATTCGCGTTTTCCTGAAAAATGTCTTGTTTTCCTTTTTTTTTTTTTCCACCCTCACAAGCCCCCATCCTTTCTTGTGACTTTGCCTCCTTTATCACTCTTCTCCAAGGCCTTCTCAAAGCCACATCTTTTCATTTTTAACATTTTGTATCCTTCCCCTTCTCCTTCTCCCCTCCTCTCCTTCTGTCCCGACTCCGACCCTACTCCGGTGTACCCACTGTCATTGTTCAGATAATTATTTATTAACGTGTTTATGTCACTGGTGTCCCTATCTGTCTGTTGCTGCCATCTGTGCCCAGTTAGGTGCCTGCCTCCCTGTGCCGCTATGTCCTGCCTGTAGGGGAAAATAAAGCCGTACACGGGGGCGCAAATCAGAGACTACCTCACAGACACGGACGCGCAAGCCACACACATGCACACACTGTGCTGACAATCCCCACACTCCACCTGTGCTGCCCCTGGGGCTAGGTGGGGTTAGAAGGGATGAGAGGCGCGCAGCAGTGGCCACCACAGTCCCTTCTGTCCTGTCCTGTTTGCTTTGTTCTCTCTGTCAGCGCTACATATAAAAGAAAGCAGTAGCAGCAGCAGTTTTACCTTGACAAAGTTATGTAGAGGACGCAGTAAAGCACAGTGAAGGCAAATGAGAGAAGTAACTGTGGATGCCACAGAGTGGTTCATCAAGCTTTAAGGGTCAAATCCTGATTTGGGCTTGAAGAAATTTATCGTTCATTGTCATGTGAAGGGATGTTTTATTGAAAAGAACATATGGCATCATGACGTACCCCATGCTAATGTATCCTGAACTCAATCCTGAAAGATTTAGGCATTTGCCTGAGGGCCTTATACAACATGTTGTAATATGACAGGGCAAACAGTAGGCAAACAGTAAAAAAAAGAAAAGAAATATGAAGAGATAAATGAGGTAACAAGGAAAGAAGAGGGTCGTAAAAAGAAGGACTCGGGGAAAGCCAGCAGGACTGTAGGGGGATTGTGATCATGCATTCTGGATCTCAATAAATAAACAGGACAAATATTCTCCATCTCTTCTCCTCCTTCTTAGCTTGTCTCACAAGTCATTCCAAGTCCCCTGTTATCCATTCCCTCAACATGATCCCTGTTTTGTTGGCTTCTTCACGTCTTGGCACGCCATCCTTCTCATCTCTTCTGCACCACACTGCAGCTTTAATTTTCTCTTTTTTTGCTCAGATTTTCTTTACATTGCCCACTTCTCTCAAACTACTTTTCTCTACCTTACTTCACGTCTCTTGGTGTCCATGTGCATGAGTGTTACGTTCTCTTGGAGTAGAAAACTGGAAGGTATAGGCTGCCAGAGGAGGTCCTCGTGGTGGCCTCTATCAAGGAGTCGAGAGGAGTGTGGGTACTTCCTCGGGGAGTGTTCCTCATTAGCGTGAATGGTAAACAAGAGAGCATGTACAAACTGTGTGTACATGTGTCTGTTTGAGTGCCTCTGTCTATAATTAGGAGTCACAGTGAGTAGTGCGGTGGATCACAGTTAGATAAGTGCTATGGCAGCTAGCCAGCATAGAAGGAAGTCTCATGCAAGCACACACACACACCCACACGCACACACACAGCTCCCACTTCTTTGGATCTGGTATGACAGTACAGTGTGTTTGTTGGAGATGATTTGGCTTCACTCTCCCCTGAAAAGTACCACCTGCAGATGGCAGGGGCTGGCCGGATGCATCCAGTGCTGCTTTGAAAATACATATCTCTGCCTGGAAACCACATCCACAAATGCACACACCCACACACCTGTACTTTCTCATCTGCCTGTCTAATGCAGTCAACAAGGGAATCACAATGGGTGCCTAAAATAGAGAATCTAAGATGTGATACAGTCAGAAAAACTAATTTCAGAGAATAGTTCTTGCCCTCTTTCAACCCCAGGACATTGTATAAGTAAGTACAATACACACACACACAGACACACGCACACAACACTTCTCCAACCAGCAACCTCAACCTGAGTAAAGAAATATTTCATCTCAGTATGACTGCCACCGGGCAGGCTTGAATACCAGAACACACACTTGCATAGACATAGACACACACTGAGCAAGATGGTCTTTCTATCAGTCCCTCCACCCGCTACTCCTTCCCACTATGTCAGTATCAGTGGACCACCTGTACCACACACATGTATATTAACCAAACTACTTGCTCTGCTACCTGCAGATGGATGCTTCACAAGGCACTTAATCACAGGCAGTCAGTGCATTTACAATTCAAATAAATTCTTAGAGACCCTGGTATGCTTGGAGAGTCTCGTGCCAGGCCCTTATGGTGCACTGCGATAGACTTCTTCCAAAGACAGGAGAATGTATACAGCGTCTTTGACATTTAGGAGTCATAGGCTTCGGGTTTTATCACACAGTGCCATATTGCTTTTTATTTGAGAGATAAAAACTCCAATTTTCTTGAAATTTAAAGAGACATCAGTGTTGTGAATAAGAAAAGCACCACAGAGGATTGCCTCTGCAAACACAGACCTAAAATAAACACCTCTACAACACAAATAACTTCTTTCCGAAGAAAGAAGAAGCACAGAAAGGTTTTGCAGCAAGTGACTGATTTAAGCTGCCCAGAAAATTTGGTACCTATCAACAGAGGATCAAAGATGTTGGGGAGGTTTTCTTTACACAGCCCAAAAGATACTGCCAAACAAAACTACCCCAAGCACAGTCTGTTCATCTTGCTATCATCTGACAAGCAATACAGAAGCATTGCAGCCTTACTACTATATAGTTCCTTTCCTCAAGCTACAAAACTACTAAATTCATAACAATACTCCATGTTTTCTGACTGGCAAATAATTCCTTTATATATATATTGTGAGCACCCTAAAAAGGAACTACTGTCTTAGATAGACTAGAAAATGACAATCTTCAACTAAAAAAAATGTCATTAGCATTGTTACAGAATAAAAGAATTGTTTTGTATGTTGATGTAAAATGCATGAGAAAATGATTGTCTAATTTTGCCAGAAGCATCTGGTGGACGTTTTAGGAACTGCATCTAGATGAATTTCTAGGTTTAGTCCACAGGAATGGAGGCTGACACTTGTTTTCACCATCATAAATTTAAAAAAAAGTTTAGCTCATTAATGTTCACTGCAGTCCAACAGGTCCAGAAGTTACTAAAATTCTAACAGCACATTACTGTCAGGATTAACAGCTTAATGAGCTAAAAGAATCACTGGCACACACAGACACACATTAAAACGCAAGCACAAAGATGACATTTTTCCTACTTGGATGTTTGTGTAAAAATAAGTCAACTTCACCCACACACTGAGACAAACAAGCATACATTTATCACAGGCAAAAAAGTGCATAGGTGCCCTTGCGTAAATGGAGCAAACAAATGGCACTCTAATGGCTCTTACTGTCTTTTTATGCTTTAATCTTCAACACAGGGGTCATTGTTTCCAGAAGCACATGTGTGCCCATACACTCACACCCACACAACACAACATGCACCAAAAAAGGTCCTTTGTAATTTATGTTTGCCTTTGGATGTTCCTTCTGTGTTAAAACATCAGACTCTCTGTGCATGTATTGTATTAACATCTATTTATGAATGCATGTGAGATACTTTTATGTGAGTGAGGCTGAATGGAAGGTGGGGGGAAGAGGAAGAAGCTGGTCGGGGTAAGATCAAAGGTCAAAAAATGGGATTACAATTCAAAGTGCAATGAGAGACAAAGGTATGGCTTCTATATCAACAGGAGAGGGAAGGCTGGTACACTGCATTCACACACTGGTGATCTGAATCCGACAGCATGCTGGACTACAATCCAGTACAGTGCAGGTAGGAAGGCAGGGAGGACACATTTAATAAGTACAGTTTGCTTCTTTTTCCTCCCTGAAGGCATTTTTTCACTTCAGGAATTTTCTAAAATCCTCTTTGACATAATATTTTCTGTGGAGTATTTCACACTGCAGTGTTAAAAATAATGTCTTTAAAGAACTAAATGTAGAGTTATAATGAAATCAAGTTTGAATGTTTTTTTTTTCTTCTTCTTTTTCAGTAATTTTAGTTAGTTTGGTGCCATGCTGTTAAGATGGCTGTTTTTACAGCACATCTTACATAGTAGTAATAAAATGTAAACAACAAGGACGAAATACATGTTTTCAATCTTTCAAATTGGCTAAAATCTTGATTTGGCATTTAAACACTTGAATGCCCTGTGCGCCTAGAGATGTTGAATGAACTGCACATTGTTCAATATCTAGAACCCTATTATTAGTCACAATCGTTGGCCTATGACAAAAATGATCTGCAGCACTGAATTGCAATAGAAGACAATTTATCTGCACCAACGTCTAATGCTTGATAGTTTCTTTTTTATTCTCTTCTCTGACATAGACCACAGAAAATATTACACTGGCTTTTGCAACGGACAGAGATGTTTTGTTACTGTGACTTTACCAACAAACAAACAAAACAAAACAAAACAAAAAAAAGATGTTGGAGCCAAGATTTTTCTGGGTCACCATCCCTTTGGGTAGGATGAGCTCGGTTGGGTACATTTGGGTACATTAGGCAGCATTCTTGTCTACAATACAGGACAAAGCAGTGCAGGTGGCATAACACACAGGATCTCCATTCTAGGACTTGATTTATGCTAAAGACTGGCTCAGAATTTTACTTCACATAATCAGCATTCATCAACATCCATCTATCTGAATATGAACAAATTTTTGTCCTGAACCAAGTGTAAAGTGTAAACACTTAATGTATCGTACTTGTTTTCAACAGCAATCTTTTGCTTATTTCTCACTTCAGATTATTAAATAAACTATATGAAACTAAAGTATTACCTTATTTAATGGTTTCAAAAACTTTCATCCGTTCTTATTGCAAAAAACATATGACATAAGAAGTGTATTAGCTGATTTGTGAAGTAAAACAACTGCAGACCTGAGTCTAATCAGCCTTGATTAGACCTGCAGGTTAATCAAGCCTTAGTACCAAGACCCCCTGTTCAATAACCTATTACATCGAGGGAGACCACTACAAGACAGTCACGTCCAGTCAGGTGATATCAGAACAGAGACACTCACTTAGTTGTCTCCTTGATGACAAAGTGGCGCTCCCATGCGCCTTGACGCCCTGGAAATAAAAGACATGTTGACACATAAAGTAGCCCGTAAAAATTAAAAAAATATATGTTAATAAAAAAGAAGGAAATGGAGACAATAAGCTTTTTTACGTTAGGAAGAGGGAAAGAAAACTTTGCACAGTAATCACAATTTATCATCCAAAACTGCACAATTTATTTTTCAATATAAATAAATCAAAATCCTGAGAAATATCCAACTATTAGTACAACAATCAAAGAGCACACAAAATGTCAGTGTTAAAAAGTAGCCGTTTAAAGTTGGTGCTCTCCAGTATTGCATAGTCTTAACTTATCCTTCATTTACTCACAGTTTACACAACTGCGCTAAATCTGGAAACCTACTGCTTTCCTAAAGAATAAAACGAAAAAACGAAAATTGAACTGACGACACACTTGTCTCTCCTATACTAATTAACCGTGCAAAGTATCACATGACAGTAACACTAGTTCCGATGAGCAGAAAGAAATAAAGCTCACGAAACCACAGCAAAGGTTTAAAAATACAGTCGGTTTGTTCTTCATTTTCCCACACAGAGACATGCTTCCTGACAAAGACTTTTTTTTTTTTTACCAATTCAACAATACTGTGCTTTGAAGTCACAAGACAAAGGCCCAACTTTTGGGCAACTGTTAACATATTTGGCCCCCAAAAAACAAACAAAACAGCCAACCCAGGGTAATTTTCTCTGCATAACATACATTCTCCTAATAAATGTTGTTCCAGCTGGCAGCGATCTATTTATATTACAAATTATTTTAAATGTACAAACTAAAACTAAAACATCAGAAGAAGAGTAATGTACTCTTTATTCCAATTTAAGGTATCAAAAAAATCCCCATTTCTATTTAAATGTACATTTCAAATTATGCTATTGAACAGAATAATCTATTTAGAACAGTCCAAGACGCTTTCTCCATTTTGCGTATTGCATATTAATGGGCCATATTAATAGGTTCTTGAGCTGCAGGTGAGCCACATTAATGTGAAGCTGCTTTGTAAAACCAATGTTATGTAATCTTGTGTGAACAACACTTTGGACTGCAAATCAGATCTTAATGGCTTCAGTAATGTGTTAGTTTTGTTATAAGTGATGTTAAATAGTAGTCTGTTCTTTTTCTTTTACTGCATTACTGCATCAAGGCTTTTTAAGGAACTGTACTTAAAGAAATGTTTCAGTTGGGGTTTTTATAAGTTAGACGCTGACTTTCATGGCAGGTTTTCTTTAGAAGAGCTGTAATACACAAAGATAAACACAACTTTAAAGAAAAATACACAAGAATGGAGAGATGAGGGTTAACAGAAGGTAGTGAGAAATGATATTAGAGGATGAGCAGGGAGAAAAAGGGCAAAGTCAGGGTGAAAGAGTAACAGTAATAAAAGCAGCGTGTGAGCAGAGTCTTATACAGGTGAATGGTTGATTATGATGATCAGAAAGAAGAAAGCTGGAGTGAAATGAAGTGAAACGATATTAAGAAATTATTAAGTAAAAGTGCAAAAACAGGTCATGGCAGTGGAAGAAAGGCAGGAAAAAAACAACATTAGGAAGATCAGCACAGAGTCCAAAAGCAATAAGAATGACAGGCAAAGGAGAAGGATGAATATGAGATGGGGGGGGAAAAGGTGGTCTGGGCCATGTCTAGAGAACGGATAAAAAATATGAAGAGGGAAAAAGATCAAACAAACAAAAAAAATGATCAATGGATATTGGATAGGCTGAAAGCAAGAAAATCAAAAAGCAGCTGCAATTTCTTTTTCTTTTTTTTTTTGCAAAAGGGCAGAAGACAAAAAATTTATTAAAATCTCTATAAGGGGTAAAAGCTGGAAGGACAAGAAGTCCAAGCAAAATGCAGACAAATGTAAAAAATTCTATGTAGGGCAGAAAAGTTCATCTCAACCCCCTCCTCTGTCTTCTATCTTTCTTTTTAATTTGTATCCCGAGCAGCACCATTACTCAGTGAGGACCAGGCTGTACAAAATGATCTAGTTTACAAGAATAGGAGTGGAAGACCTACATAGTCACACACTCAGCGCCGGACCCGTCCATCCCTCTTCTGAAACTGGAACAGATGTGGTGAGCACTGATGATGCAGACTCATATCGCGCTGTACATATTGATTCAGGGTTCCCGGCCCCAGAAAGATAGCTTGAAGCATTTATTACAGATGCTCTCGCGTAACAGAACGGTTGCTGAACATGATCTGTGTCAACACTTTACACAGCAGTAATGAGTGGACACAAGTCAAGGTGTACTAGAACAAAGACTTTTTTCAAAGACTCAATGGATCAATAACTCTGGACAAAAGACATCACCGGAGCAAAAGCAAAGAGAAAGAATCAATGAATGTTTGGCTTGTTTTATACAAGTGTAGGAGAACTAATTTTACATGGATAAAAAGGGACGTGCTAATAAGTGCTATAAATGCAACTGACAAGGATTGTTTACGAAAGTGATTAACTGATAAAGAGCTTTGTAGAGAACAGAAAAAGCTGTTTTTTTAACAATGTTGTTCAAAACTATAAGTAAATCACACAAGATAAATACAAATTCAGGTTTGTTGGCAGAAGTTGGTGATTGTTACTGTATAAACCTTAAGGAAGTAATATAATTTCAAGATGGAAGAAAATCAAAAAAATGGTGACAGCAAATGGTGGTAACATTTTATTTGGGTTTCTTCGACAATCACTCAATAAAAGGCCTGCCTTATCTTAAAAAAAAGTTTTTCAAAATTAAATGATAATGACTTGAGGATGGTTGTTTGTAGCAAAGCTTGAGCATCTTCTGGGCTACAGCATAACAGCAGAAGAAGAAAAAAAAGGAAGTCTGCTTTATTTAAGTCACCAGATTACTGAGTATTAATTGATTGATGGTTTTAAACAAAAAAAAAATCTGTGTAGCAAGCAAGAGTTTAATACCAATGACTTGATCCATCTTAAGGTTTTCTTCAAGTGAGACTGGACTTTCTTTAGTTTAGTGTCTAAACATCAGGATTTTCTTAATTTAATTGTTTTCTCTGAGGCAGCTTTAAAAGTGTGTTCCCCTCACAAACAAAATAAGAAAGTAGAGTAAACCTGGTCCTTGCTTTGAGATTTCTATCTCAACTTCACTCTTCAGGGTCAAACAAGTACATATCTAAATGTAATCTGTGAGTGTCGGAAATCATGGAAAACAGCCATATTGAACAAGAAAAATGAAGTATACTGACAAAGATAAAATTGTTCACACACTAAATTCAAATTGTATAAAATAACCTTTTTTGCATTCAGCAAGAAAACTATTATTATTACTAATTATTGTTGCATTGTTGCATATTTTCATATTTACATTCCAACAATTGTTGATGTGAATGTGGACTCTGTTTTGGCTACTTTGAATGAAAAATGACACAATGTTTAGCTCAAAGTATTCCTCCTCTACATAAATATTATTGTCATGTCTTTACCATCTCTTTTAAAATAGTGAGAGGCAAAGAGGGTAAAATCTGCATAATCAACTAAAATGTTTCACTATTCAAATATGATAGCCCACATGGAGACGATGAATGAGTCACAACTATCCCTCCGCTCGTCTTACTCCTTTCAGAGGAAGAGGAGGAATGGGAAAAGGGGCAGCTACAAAGCAGGAGGAAGAAAAGGGGAAAGAAATGGGAGGGAAAGAAGTTGCATAAATCTACTGAGTATAGAAAGCAACAGAAGAAGAGCACCGAAGAAAGGAAAAAGTGAAAAGGGGAACAAGACTGAGCTCACCACCAAGAGCTTTTGATTCCCCGCATAAAACATTTCGTTTAAGAATGCCCATGAAATTAGCTTGCCGAAAGAAAGCCGTCTCAATCGATTCAATCCCATCTATAAAAAAAAATATATATATAAAAAAATTCAAACAACTGCTCTACCTTCAACTCTTAAGAGGCTCTAAGGGACATAAAATAGCTTCTCGCCTTTTCTCTCAAACCCCCTCTTTTTATACTCTCTCAGTTTCCCTTTCAGCTTACTTGCCAATTCTGTTTTTGGCACAGCCTCAACAAAGCACCATAGCTGGAAGAATAAAAAGTATAAAAAACAAAATGGGGTTGGTTCAGACTTTTCAGTTGTGTATCTGAGGCTTCATTGGTGGCATTCTTGAGCAGATGGCAATCTTGGCACATTAACGTTCTTAGTTACAACACAAGTTACTTTACAAAATTATCTTTCACTATGTAACTGCATTTCACACATTATATTTATTTACTTTTGAAGACTGAAAATTTATTTAGTTACACTGTTGCTTTTACATTTATTTTCTACGGTCCAACTTTAGACCAAAAACTGTTATACTCTAAGTATTCAGCTTAAGGCCTGAACTAATATGTAGTACACCAAAAGGTCCTGTCCTTTTCTCTAATGCATGTTTTCGATTAATCCATGTATATCAAGGACAGGAATTACTTTAGGTTTAATGGAGAGTACAAGAAAAATGATACATGGAGAGAAGCAAATTATTTGTGACAGCTTTTAACGGTCAACTGTAGGAAGATAACACGATGAACTAAAAGGTTTTCATTTACCTGGGCTGAAAATGTAAGAAAACATTAATGTGAAAGAACAACCTGGCCTATTACTCAGGAAACAGCAGCACATTCCATCAGTTTAAGTAATGTTTACTCTTCTGAGCTTCAAAAAAAAAAAAAAAAAAAACTTTGCAAGACATAAAGTGGTACTGTAAATTAAAAATAAATAAATAATAAAACTCTGTCGAGAGTTGGCCTACGGATGAAACTGTGTGGGGCAGAGTTTGGCAGAAGCCGTGCCTAGGACACAGTGTCCCATGCAGGAAAACCAGGGCAGAAGTATCCCTGATGAATTCCAGAAGCCATGAAAACCTGGAAGAAAAATGGGGAGGAAAGAAGAGAAGAAGAGAGAGCTTCTAGGCTAACTTTGCACTCTTTAGGACCACTGAACGAAAACAGGTGAGGAAAGTGAGGAAAAGTAAGAGGACGTTCTAGAAAACAAAAAAAAAAAATGGAGATTTGTTGGAGGGAGAACGAATGAGGGAGCTGGTCGACCCTGAGAAGTGGTGGAAGTGGTAGAAATAGCTGCCCCACTTGTAGACACACTTTTTGTTGCTAACTGACTGTCCTTGATGCACTGGGGTAGCTAACCTATATAGGCTTGCTCCATGCCGCAACATCTTCCCACAAACTCACACTGAGTCTTTATCTCTCTCCTTTCGTGCACACAAGTACACACACGGGGCGGAGGCTAAAAATCAGGCCGCACATGCTGGAAGCCACTGCTGAGTTAAGTCACCTGCGCTGCTAGCCTAGCTGGCTAGCGGGCAGCCAGCTGCTCCTCTAATTAAGAGCCCTTCTTCCAGAGGGTCCCACATATGGAGGCCTCTATAGCTCAGTGATGGTGTTACAATAGGCAGTAAAACCATACACGTAAATATGGGCAAGACTTCTTCAACCTGAATGTACTGAATTTTAAAGAAAGGGTTACTGTGGTTCTCTGCCTACAACAATCCATCCAACATATATCTCCAACACAGTGATGAGCAAGTTCAGGAGATTTATGACTGCTGGGATAGCTACTTTTAAACAGCTCTAATGAATATCAGGAATGCTCACATTACAGTTTTCTACCTGCAGAGCAGATGAGACATTTAGCACTCAATCAAACCACTTCACCACAGAGAGGGGATATAATTGATTAGATCTTTTGAGTTTAAATTTCTTTTAATATGCACTCAATTGGTGGAATGGAGGCAAAGCGCATTATTCACTTTGTGGTGGTCCCGGTGAGGCAAATCAAGGTAATTGTCAGAAATTAGTTTTAATGGCATTTATTCTAATTAATCAGAATGTCAAAAAAAAAAAAAACAGAACTGAGGGTATCAAATAAAATAAAAAAACAACAACTTTATAATCTGTAACCTGTTCACACACAGCCAATTCTTCCTCTGGGTTCTTAGCCCAGGAAAAAAAATAAAAAACATGCCAGCAAACAATAGGTGACAAAGTAGATAGCCTTAATTCATGATGAGAAAACAGTATGACCAAACTAATATGTAAACTGTTGTGTATAGATAAAGCTTAGAAACACATAAAACATGTATAAAAACATAATAAGGGAGTTATATTCTCAGCGGCATAAATGTGGAATGTTAAATGTAGCTCATTTAACAGAAGTTGCTTTGACACAACCGCATTTTATTGATTTTACTGTCTGAGGCCAAGACTAATGGCTGCCTCACAAAAAGACTCAGACAGTGACAAACACATGGACATGCATATAAATTTTCACACTAATTAGTCCACACAGACTCCCACACTTTTGCTAATTTTAGCCTCCAGTACCAACAGTCATGCTACAATGTCCAGCGTTTCTTTCAGACTACATAAGAAACGCATAAGTTGTTGCTGCCACAAGGAGAACAATCCAGACAGAAAGTGTGTAGAAGATGGTGTGTGCAAATGCAAAAAAAAAAAAAAAAAAGGTGAGTAGCAGAAGAAAAAAAGAGGCATACTAAAAGAAACAACAGGTAGGACAAATGATAACTGGTGTGATAAAATTACAGGATTCAGACCTGTAACTTTATCTTTATGTATGAATAAAGAGGCTTTCTTTATGCACAGTAAGAAGTTCCCTTGTTTGCACCTGCTTTGGTGGCTTCTTGTGCATCACAGAAGAAGCAGGGGGAGTGTCGCGAGCAATCATGCATTGCACTGCAATTTTGGAGTCAAGATTCACTCCGTCTTGCTGTTAGGAGCTTTATGTGAAAGGCATTTTAGATTTTACATAAACAGAAATGTCTACATTTCTAAAACATGCTGGTTGAAATTGTCCGTTTTGTTTTTGTTTGCTTTCTTCTAATATTTGGCATTTTACCTGTAAGTTTGTTGGAAAAAATGGCTTTTTGTAGTGTTACTTTATAACAAAGCTCATAAAAATTGCATCCATTTATTATTACATCTACATCTGACATTCAAGCTTGTATGTATTTGTTCTGTAGACTCAAAATTTGTGGGGTTCATGTTGGTGAAGCACAGGTGCATACACCAGTCTCTGTGCTCCTCTGTGATTTGATGTCTTTATCAAATCTTGTCCTGTTACCACAGGGATGTTTCAAAAAAAAAAAAAAAACCACACACACAAACTTGACATATTTAATTGGTCCTAAAAACTTCAATACTGAACACAGGATTCAGGCTCATCAAATGAATATCATTCACTAGATTTTTGACTTAAAGTCATTTCAATATGTTGTAATGGGACTGATAGGATAATTGTGAAAAAGACCATTAAATGCATTATTAGACCATTTGTTTTTAATCGGTCACTTTAGTGTGGCATAGTTCCAGAAACAAAAAAAAAAATACAAATGGAAAAGGTAATTCTTTTTTACAAAAATAATGACAAGGTCATTATGATTACAGACCAGAGCCGTTGGTTCTGCAGTTTTTAAATTATTTGACAACTGGCTGACGCAAGAACTGAATTGTTGTATTGAAAAAAAAAATTAAAAAGTTCAGTCAGAAACAGAATGGATTTGGAGCAAATAGATCTTCATCTTTTACAATACTTGAATTAATCAGAAAAGTTACAGCACCAATTGAGAGAAAGCAGCACACAGTGAGGTTATATATCGAATTAAAAAGGTATTACGCTCAAAATGATCGACTTATGGACCACTTGATAGTAAAGATTCTGAGCTTGAAGAAATGAAATGTTGGGCTCTGTTTTATATATACATATATATCCATCCATCCATCCATCCTCTTCCGCTTATCCGGGGTCGGGTCGCGGGGGCAGCAGCCTAAGCAGGGAGACCCAGACTTCCCTCTCCCCAGCCACTTGGGCCAGCTCCTCCGGGGGAATCCCAAGGCGTTCCCAGGCCAGCCGAGAAACATAGTCCCTCCAGCGTGTCCTGGGTCTT
>NC_051430.1:20843572-20941741 GCF_001649575.2 Kryptolebias marmoratus | reverse complement strand
GAGATTGGAGAGTCCGACCCAAAGTCCCCAGGCTCTGCTTCCTGAATGGAAGACGTGCAGGTAGGATTGAGGAGGTCTTCGAAGTATTCGGCCCACCGACCCACAACGTCCCGAGTCGAGGTCAGAAGCACACCACCCTCACTATAAACAGTGTTGGTGCTGCACTGCTTTCCCCTCCTGAGACGCCGTTTGGTGGACCAGAATCGCCTCGAAGCCGTACGGAAGTCTTTTTCCATGGCCTCTCCAAACTCCTCCCATGCCAGAGTTTTTGCCTCAGCTACATATATATATATATATATATATATATATATATAAAAGAGGTATATGCACAGAAAATCTGCCACACTTCTCTGCCTCATTTTTGACCTGACCTCATGCAGAACTTGACTTCTCTTTGCTTTAATTCATAAAACCTGAATTTTCAAAAAAGGTTTTTATAGCCCACTTCTATTAGTCTACAGTCTCGGTCTTTGAGACTGTAAACAGCTCATCATTATGTAAGCATCCAAATAATTTAGAATTGATCTTTTTTCTTCACTGTAGTTTCACACGGCATGTGGAGGTTGAAAACCATTGCTGCTAATGCAAACTGATTCCGACACATCCAAATAACGCATTCATTTTGCTCTTGACGTTGTATCAGTTAACTCAAACAATATTTCTTGTGTGTTTGTGTATCTGTGTGGGTAAGTCAATGCGTTGTGTGGGTCTTGAGCACCCACTCCTTCACACAATGGCAAGGGTTTTTTTTTTTTCTTTTAACTGTGTTTCTTGCCAACTTTATACACAACCGGATTAAAAGTATAAAAGAACCTTTGTAGCAGAGAAGGAGATGAAAAAGGTGTTTTAAAAAGAATAAAAAAAGGGGAGAAAAAGAGACAGACCCCAAAACTCTGCTCCTGTTTCTGTTACAGGCAGCCATTTTTAGACAGTCATCCATTAAGTCTGCTGCGTTCCCATACTGTCAGGCTTTCGAGAAGCCAAAGAGGCCGTGTCATCCGAGGGCATTAGGCAGGCAGGGAGGAAACGGCACTCTTTCTGAATGCTGTAGGACTTTGAAGGAAGAAAAGGAGGAGCTGATAGTGGACTATAATATGCAGGAAAACGTTTTTAAACAGAGCGAGATGGAAGGTGCTCTTGAAAATATGGCAGGAAAAAAACCCAAGAAGAGATTTTTATGAAAACAGTGCCTAATATTTTATACGTTTTTTTGTAGCATGGAAACTGAGTCAGGTGTATGAGTATGAGGCGCACAATGCAGCAATTGTGTGTTTCAGTCTGACAGGGCGACGGTGTGTGTTGTCTGTGAGCGTCTTACCTCTGGCCCCATGTGTTCTGTTTGCGTTGTGCGATCAGTCATTTGGCAGTCTTTCATCTTCAGGGCAGCTTTGGCACTCTCCTGCATACAGAACAAACACACAACCATAAACTGTGTCACTGTGTCCACGTCTCACCAAAATACATCAAATACTAATAAATGCGAGCCACTACTCTCACAGCAGATCTATGGCTTGCTTCCACTCAACACTTGTTGCAGTTGGCTTCTACACTTTGATCACTATTAAAAGAAAAATACAATGCAATTCCACTGGTTCAACCATTTTGTCTGGATAACCAACTGGTCATAAAACAAGGCTAAATTGAGAATCCATCCATAAAGTACATAAATAGAAAATTATTATAATTTTTACAGAAATTTTGAGCATAACAAGCAAAAGATAAAGCTGACCAAGGTGCTAGAAGGGTCCTTCTAGAAGACAATTAATAGGTTTCCTTAGACAGATTTATAGATAGAGGTGTAGTCAGAGAAGAACTGTCCCTTTCCTTCAAAACACAGCAATTTTACCTTGACCAAAAACCAGCCAACCCTTCTCTTACCTCTACGTGATTGTTTTTAAAACGCAGGTTGCAAGCCCTAAGAGGCACCCAGCACCATTTCCACCGGGGGCACTTTACGACGTTGTCACTAATCATTCTGACATTTTCTCCCGAAACTGCTCGTGGGTTGGAGAACAGAATGGGTGGAAAGTTGCAGTGGGTATGACATATGGAGAAATTGATTAACCTCAATTACAATTAATTGCCCAAATTAAAACAAGGTTTATGGTAAGGAGAATGAAAGAGAAGTATTTATGGTAAAGCTCTAAATCCACATATACTGTCCTCTTCGAATTCAGTACAAGTGAGGTCAGATTGAGTTAAAAAGCTGTTTTCATTAATCATAGCTGACTAAGAGAAAAAGCAAAAGAGGCTTTCTTGAGCTGAATGTTGCACTTTGAGTACCATCCAAGATGGAGGAAAACTCATAAAAAGTGAAAGCTTGTGATGGCCAGCCAGCTAGCAAGTCCTTCTATAAGATAATTAATGGGTTTTCACTGGCAGCTTTACAGACGGGGAGCAGAATAAGGAGAGCAATGGCGATGAGTTGCCCTTTCCTTCAAATGCTGCACTTTAACTTCACTTTGGCTGGACAATTTTCCTCTAAAACTCCCACATGCAGACAATACACACCCTCACCAAAGTTCAAGTGCACAACACTCACATAGCTGTGCAGCTTCATAAATTTGAAGCAATGCCAGTGCCCCATGTGCCATGGGCATATGGTAAAGATAAAAATAAGGTTAAGCTTTGGCTGCAGAAAAGAAACTACCCATTATTTATTAATACACATAAATACAGTGCTGTGCAAAAATGTTAAGCCACCACTTATTCCTTTATATTTTGCTATCAAGAAGCCAGGCTTTTTTTTTATTTTACAATGGTCTTGAGTAATATTGATCACAGCTTTCAGAGGGTCTTTCAAAGGTTTACTCTGACCATTACCTGTTTTTTATTTTTACTTGTTTTCAGCCCGATACTTGTACATGACCATTTTTTAGAGGTCTCCTGTTTGATAAAGCACTTAGAACTAACCAAGAAACCAAGAATACAGCATTTTTTTTAGTTACAAAAAAGCTGAATAATACACACATTGACATAAAATATTATTTTCCAAAAAATATTTTTCCAAAATAGATATTAGCCAAAAACTTGGCATGGCTCAACTGAAGGGCAACATGCATCTATCCAGTCCTGTGTCAGGTCTGTTTTTTTTTTGTTGTTGTTGTTTTTGTCTTTTTGTTTGTTTTGTTTTTTGCAAGGACATCCCTATTACATGGTGTATGTCTGTTGTAAAATTTTAGGCTCATGAGTTCTCATTTGGTCTTTCAAATGTCAAGTTTCCTCAGTTTTTTGTCAGTCACAGCACAAACTGTCGATATATGCCAAAGCCAAGGTCCACCTCACAAGGCCAGGGTTAGGGTATGTATCCCACCTGTTCCTGTCCAGGTGGAACTTCCATCAGTCCAAGATTAGTTGTCAGCTTATGTTGCTACTGTCATAGCGTCTGCACATGTCTTGTCAGTCTGCACACATTCCACCTAATTAAGTTCTGGTCTCATGGTATGGGAACATTCAGCTCGGTTAAGAGTTAACTGTTGTCCTGCAAGTACAGGTCCACGTGTCTATAAATATGCACTAAGTTCTTGTAATGGAGTCAGTCAACATCTGTTTAAGAGTTTGCTCATAGTCTGCCTGGTGCTGAGTGTGCAGTCATTTTGTTTCACAAATCCTATAGACTGTATCTATCCCAAAAGGCCTTAGACTGCCAGAGAAATCCCTGGTTTGTCTGTCATACCTGCCACTTCTCCACCTCCCTGAGGGGTTCATTCTTCACTTGTCAGGAGTCTTGCCTGAAATGCCCCTAAGGGGTCCTTGTCTCATACTGGGTATACTCCTGACCATCCTTGCCGGTTCACCTTCAGGTTTGCCCCCTGGCTGCCCCCTGAACTGTGTTGCTCATCCAGACAGCCCCAAAGCTGCTTTCCTTTGTGACAACACCTCTCTCCCTTCCTCCAAGCTGCCTCACTTATCTGTGTTTCATACTGAAACTTCAGACTTTTATGAGCTTCAAATTCTTGTAATGTGACAACCCTAGTCTATGCCTGGGTGAATTTATACACATAGTGGACAGTCAATTTGATATTCCAAACTTGTGTGAGTCACTAATATGTAACAAAAAAATTAAAAGTTTAGAAATTCTTATGGTCACGTACATCAGGATGTATTAAAACAAGAGACAGGACTGAAAGATGGAAGTACACTTCAGCTTATTTTTTCTTCCAAGTGTGGATTTTTGTTGATTCACTTAGTTCTTATCTTTTTGTTTTATGTTCCAAAAAAAGCCCCCCCCATACATTTAGTTTTAATTAGTTATTTGAAGCTTAAAGAAAAGTATCATGTTATACAGCTTGTTAGCAAGTTAGGAGGGTGTGTAGGTGGGACTTTTATAATGAGGGCTATAGCTCCACATCCCTTAGGCACAGAATAGCTCCAAAAATACAACGTGGCAGCTCCTAAAAAACAAACCGTATGGGTTTAATTTTGAACAACAGGAGAAGGCAGAGTCGCTTCGTCCACCTTTATTAATGTTGATGGTCACGTACTGAAAACAAGTTTTCCAATGGCTGACACACACGGTTTGGAAACAACAGCTAAAATTCATTTTACTCCCACTTAAGACTTCAGATAACCTCTCCAGAGAAAGAAAAAGTATGTGATTATACCCTACTTTAGCTGTAGGGGACCCAGACTTAACCCATTTAGGTAATATGCATTTATTCGTAAACAACAAACATTTTTCCAGATGGTTAAACTCTAATTTGTTCAGGTTTATTTAACCTTTATAGACATCAAGGAGAAGAAGGGATAAATGAGCATTTCAAATCTGATGGAAAATTGAATTCCTTTTTTTTTTCTGAGATGCCCCGCACAAAAATGATTTACAATTCTAAAAGCAATCTTTTCTATAAGGCATAAGGCAGAATAAAAATTTCACACTGTGAACACGGATACTCACCCTGAAAGCAATATCAGGATACGAAGGTGTTCAGTGCAAAGAGAAATTGGTGTCAATAATGTAACCTGTATGTCATCTTGCTAGCAAATTTGCCCAAGTCTGTATTAGATCCGCATTAGTTGCACAGCCAAATTAAAAAGACAAAAGATGAAGATAGGTGCTGCTGACAAGAAGATAGAGAGAGATGATGGAAGGAGATGAAATAGTGAAAAAGAATTAATGCAAGTGCCAAAAAGTGATCAAACAAACAGATGTCGTATGAGACTCAAGTCAGTGGGTTGTACTGGCA
Source organism: Kryptolebias marmoratus (assembly GCF_001649575.2). Taxonomy (NCBI): domain Eukaryota; kingdom Metazoa; phylum Chordata; class Actinopteri; order Cyprinodontiformes; family Rivulidae; genus Kryptolebias; species Kryptolebias marmoratus. Next base: position 20,936,555 of record NC_051430.1, on the reverse strand, counting down.
TCGCTCACTGCTTTAACACTGACACATTATTCTGCTAAGGCCTGGCATAATGTCTGCATTCCATTACTTTGATAGAGCAGGTGACAAATTACAGACATGTGGATGACAAATGATAATAGATTTTGCTGTGTGGAGCATTTCTGCAGCTGCTTCAAGAATCAAGTTTTTAAAATATTCCAAAAAGGCAGTATTAGGCAATATATTTTGTATTTAAATCTCCATATTTCATAAGTATGGTACAGATAACCGTTATGGATATTACAAATTGTTTCCCATCCTTATTTAGAATGACAAGTTTTTAAAACGTTGTGGGGGTCAGGACTGTAGTTCCAATAGCATGTTTTTAAATGGTACTGGCAGTAAACGGTAATAAATATCAGCATAAATAGAAAAAAAAAACAGATTTTCTGCTGCTACACTATGTGACATTCATGGAATGACTTAAAAGTTTTAGTAGTGCCATTCTTTCATTTGTTTCTTCAGTTTCTTTTCGTGAGAATTTTTTTTTGTCACCGTCTCCTCAGTGACATACTCAGTGTCTTGCAAAATAAAAAATAAAAAGAAAAAGCATAAATCATCTAAAATTGAAATATCTCGGCTTTCTGAGATGACTCAAATTCCACTGTGAGTTTTTCTTGCCGTTCGTGTAGACTGAGGATGCAGTGTATGAAATGTCTGTATGTAAACTGATTTATTTTTAATTTGTGCTTTTTATATTTTAATGCATAAATACTGTCATTACACCTTTATATTTTGAATTGCGTTTTTCTATCCTGTGCTTTTATATAACGTCTTTTTACCCGTCTTGTCTATGTGTCTTTGTGTGCCTGAGTTAAAGCGTAAATAGAGCTTTTATTTATTATTAACAGCGTTTTAAATCTTAAACAATGAGTCAAAAGTCTTTGCCAAAGACTTGACATAATATTAAAATATATGTTGCTTTTCTGGATTAGATTAACCTTCACATAATTGTAGGAAGGATGTGCAAATATGACCATGAGTGCAGTTGATCAGCCTTCAGTTGTGTCAGGAGGTCAAAATTAAGTTCAGTATCAATCAAAAAGGTTTGGCATAAATAAATAAAAGGTTTTATTTGACCCCATTTAAACAAAGAGAAGGTCTGACAGCATAAAAATGCTGATTGTGTCATGTATACTCAAAGGTACAGCCACTGAAGTCCAAGAATATACTGTATGTATAAGTTTGGTAAACGAATCTTACCAGTTCGCTCTGGAGTCTGAGAATCAGCTCGTCCTTTTCTCTCAATTGTTGCAGCAAGGCTTCCTCTTTGTTGAGATCCTGAGCACAAGAGAGGAGAGCTATGTTAAATAATAATAGATAAAACAGCAGATTTATTTAGAGGACCACAGTCTCACCAAAAAAACAAAACAACAAAAAAGCATAAAGCCAAGGAGGACAAAAGACAAAGGTGTTTGTAAGTGTTTTATTTGTATTTATGAGAGTATTTGTTTCCAGCCTTTCTATGCAGGATGTGTGCATGTGTAATAAAGTTGTCATTTTGTGCCTGCTGCAGGAATGTGATCTCTTCTTGCAACATCTCTGTGATAAACTTGATGTATCCAATGGTCGCACACAACACTTTAATATGACCTTCCACTGTCAGGAGATATTACTGTAGGCAAGATGGAGAGGAGCTACAAAGACAGAGGACATACAGTACAGAATAATAATAATGCTAATAAAAATAACTTTATTCTTACAGCGACTTTCACAAGTAACAGTATAGACTGGGGCAAAAAGAAAATGTTTTATGAATGGTTCTAAAAATGTCTCCAAACCTCATTTTCCCTGTCATGGTTTTGTAACACCTAGCCATCTTTCGACCCAGGCGACTGGAAGCCACCAGAGGATGGCTCTGAGGGAGGTCAACAGTAAGAAGTTAGATCCAGAAGCTTTTATTAAAATATTTAACTTAATTCTAAAACTGACAGGTGTTTAAATTCTCAACAAAGAGCAAAAGAAAGAAAGAAAGAAAGAAAGAAAGAAAGAAAGAAAGAAAGAAAGAAAGAAAGAAAGAAAGAAAGAAAGAGACAAGTAAGTAATGAGTGATAAGATGGACAGAAGGAAATGGCAGACAGTCATTACCTCGTCAAGGACATAAAAGCAAAAGAAGAGAAGAGGGGTAAGATAACAGGAGGAAAATGATGGGGGGAAACTTAGGGAAAGGCGGGGGGGAGGGGGCAGTGGCAAAGCAAAGGAGAGGACAGAGAGAGCCTCAGGCTGAGTATGATGGTCTAAAACTATGGGGAGCTATCTTGCTAAAGGACACACAGCAAGTTGGAGAGAGACCACAGGGAGGAATACAGCTATGCCATCATCCGTTAAATGACCTTCTTGATGCAAAACCAGACAGCTAGCCCGGAACATTTCCTCAAGATAAATCAAAATTGAGAAAAGAGAAAATGTAACCAGTGCATGATTACAGAAGCCCCTGGAAACCACGAGGGAGAAAAAATATTTCTGTCAAGTACCTGTAAGAAGAAGCTACCATTGCCTTATTTGCCCTAGAATTCAAATTCTAAAGAAAAAAATCTGTCAGCAATGACATCTGTATAGAAATTAGCTAACATCTCCACTTACAAACTCATTATAACACATCAGTAACTATCTGAGTCCTGACCCTTTGTGGTGTAAAACAATAGTTCTGTTACAGAAATATTGAATTTAAAGATGTAAAAATCAATGTCACAAATTCACAGCTCAGGAGAATAATCTATAATGCTCCTCAAGGTTCAGTTTTGGAACCGAAGTTTGTTTTTGTTTTTTTAAATGATCTTTGTTTTCTCACTAATTTGTTACAACTTATGAAGTTCATAGATAAAAAGAAAAAAAATAAATAAATTGGTGCAATAATAGATCCTAAACGGTGCTGGAGACCATACATAGTACATTTAAACAGAAGTTTTATATTATCTGAATTTATTTTGCGCTTTGTATGGAATAATAATTATGAGTCGAGCCTGCCTTTATTAAATTCCTCTTTTGTGAAGCAATATGTCATACCACGTTGACATTTGAGAAAATGCATATAAAGCAAATAATGGCTTGATATCTAAACTTAAAAAAGAACTTTCAGATTATTCTATAAGGTAATTTGAAAAGAATCTCGAGATATTATATTCATACGCTGCAAATGTTTAACATTTACTGGTCGTATACATCAATAAAATGAAGAATATCTTGTTCATTGTTATATTCTTTTTATTACATTTAGAGGAAGAACACCATCATAGTTTTATTTGTAGAAGTTTACACAGAGATAATGAGAAATATAAAAGTGTTTTAGTTCTGGGAGTCAAATTATACAATAATACAAATCAGTTCAAAGTTAGTATCACTATTAGGCTTGAATATAGATTTAAAATCTAGATGAAAATGAGTTAGAATGTAAACAGTAATATGTGTGAACTGTGGGGTCTTTATGAAAGTCAAATTATAGAATTTGTTTGGTATTTTTTTGTCTTGCTGATTTTTTTGTTTGATTGGTGTGGGATGAGGACATGAATAAGTTTAGCTTCAGCCCATGACTTTTTTAGATCCTAAAGTTCTGGTGAAAGCTGTGATAATAAACTGACTGCTCTTTTTCTTTAAAAATGAACAAAACCATTTATTTTACAACTCCTCTTTTGCTTTCTATTATGCATTAGTTGTAATGTGAGTTAACAGATGGTGTTTTTTGTTTAAATAGTTATGATCGCTGCGTTCATATTTGCAGAAATGGCTGAGTCTGATGGCTGGTTTAAGACCCGTCCTCTCATTTTTAGTAAAAGAAAAATAAAACAGTATAAGGATGGATCTACTGGGAGACTGTTAGCCACTTCATCAACTTTGTGAACCTGATAAATAAAACTTTACAGGTGATATGAATGTCTGATCGTTTGCCTGGGAAAGTTCATGTTTCCCAGTTTCTGACATTTGGACGGGAAGCTCGGGGTCAGACGGTGTTAATGTGGCATGTACTTTTTAGAAACTGTTGTCTCATTTCCTCAACTCTCCCCGAGTAAACACTTTCCACTCAAACTTGACAGCTACAGAGTTGGTAGCGACTTTCCATGAATTTTAAACACCAGTAGAGTAGAAATCCACAAGGTGCATGGGAAAGTTTTGCTGATTTATTTATTTGTTTTTGGCTCCCTCATTTGACATGTCCAACTGATGATGAGGTCTGCGTTTACTTCAAAGAGGCCCCAACTAAAAGCTCTCCCAAGTGCCGCCACATGATAAAACCTATAAAATACCTTTTCCATTAGGAACCAGGAAAACAATTAACAAAAACAAAACCCGCTGGCGTTGAATGAGAATGCGCCCCTTTACAGAGGAGATAACGTTATTTATAGATAATAGGAGCGTTTATTTTTCCTGCTGCCAGAGCACAGACATAAGCAGCACAAAAATGACTAGCATGAGATTTAGATGGGACTGAAAAAGCAGTGCCATGGTGTGACAATTACCACATTAGTCAGCCTCTAAAATTATTCTCACCCAAATAGAAATGAAGGCTGTACTAAATGAGCAGTCTGGCTAAAGCCACACATCAGGTATTTTGTTGTGCCTTATGAAAGTGCGTGACACTTTATGCGTAGATGATGTATAAAAATGACGGAACTTGTGAAAACTTGAAAATGTCCATATTTATGAGATTTTGAAACACCTTAGTATTCAAAGCAAAGCAAAGCCAAAGTGAGGACACAGAGTTGAATGTCATAATGCTGGACAGGTAACTTTAATCTTAATGTCATGGCTCAAACACTGTGGTCATTTGGCTAATATACCCCTTGCTGAGCAGCTCCACTTACTGCACTGCAGAAATAATTTGAAGGAGAGAAATATCATCAAACCCAACAGTAAAGTGAGAAAGTTTACTTTGGTGCTGAAGGAAGCACAACAAAAAGCATTAAGTCTCCCATCAGGTGGCATTCTAGCCAATTTTTCAAGCCTGAATTGAATATAGAAGGCTGGGGCAGAAAAGTGGGACATGTGAATTTATTTCTAATGTGATTGGAATGGCCTCAGTAGGGACAAATCTGATCAGAACCATTGAAGTGCATCCACTTCTGTAAAGAGATTTGCTTTTGTAAAGAGGTTGAGGCCTCTTAATAATTGCAATCAGTAGCCAGCTGAAGGAGTAGAGAGATGAATTACATTCCCTCTGTTTGGGGGGGAAAAAAAACGCATACAGTTTCTTACTTTTTTAGAAACACACCATCAGAAAATGTGAAGGTTATTTTTTATTTTTTTTTTAAATCACCCACACATTGCCCCTCAAGTTGGCAAGAAATACAAGGAAAAAGAATATTAGACCATGGACATCAAGTGCATGGGATAAAAAATAAAAATAAAAACTAGAGGAGGACATCTCGCTACATTGACCATAACAGTTTCTAACCATTGCTTTGTTTTAAACAAGATAGCAAAGTGTTGAGAGTTGCCTGAGAAGCTTTTAGAGGTTTTTATGTATTTATTTTTCCTCACAGAGTAAAACATACAGCTTTGAGCTGCTGGTTAAAGGTCTCTCACGCTCAGATGGAAGAAGTTGCTGTTTTAAATGCGCAATCACTTTTTGTTTTAAATTTGGTCTAGAATTTTTGAACATCTACAAATGCATACACACACACTAAAAGTATAACAGACTACCTAATAAATAACCTAAACTCTAGTCAGACGGCTAACCATGCAGAGATCCTTATACAGTTTATATTCATACACAAAAGCCTAAAGTGAAATAAGACTATAGTATTAAAATAGCCACATATCTGATATTGGAAACTTGATGTACATTTGAAAATGTTGCTATCAATAAAGTGAAGGACGAGAAATAACTACTCCTCACACGTTTTCCATATATGTAATTTTATTTAAAACTAATTTTCTGGATTTGTTTGTCTGTAACATTGTCTGTTACTTAACATAATTTTTGACCAAGTTTTGAGTACACAACAAGTCATAGATTGACAACTATCTACTGAATTAAATTTCTAAAAGATAATGGCCCATCAAAGAATCTTGGTTTTCGTAGATTTCCTGATGGACGTTATTGAGCAATTTATATCTCTTCCTATTAAATCCTGATTATACAAATTGTTCAACATGTATACCTCCTAATTCTGGGGTTAATTGAAGTGAAAGAAGATTAAAACAATGTGAAAATAAAATTAAATCCAATCTGCTGGCTTCCTTAGAGAACTAATTCCCATTTTATAATTTAATGAGTCTGACTGTAGTGGACTGAGTTGAACTGTATGTAACTAGACATGAATATGAATCTGAATTTAGTGGATTTAGTTGTAATAAAACCAAACTGGAAGTAACTACATTGAAGTAGACCATGCAGGTAAAACTGAGTTTGACCTCTTTGCATTTGTGTAGCATCTTGAAATGACTTGTTGTGAACTGATGCTATATGAATAAATTGAACTGAATTCTAGATACAATATGTTCTTGTTGGAAAAACGATGTGGGAACAATGTCAAATAATAATCAAACACGTGTTTTTAACTGTGGGAAGAAGTATAGCACCTAGAAAAACCACACAAAAGAAGCAGCCCAACTCCAAGAGCCCAGTCGAATCACTGAATCAGGAACCTTCTTGCTGTGAGACAACAATGTTAACAACCACACCACCGTGCAGACTAAAGTTATAAAAAGGTACAAATGTGTCTTCAAAAAAGGTTAAAAACAAAAAAAAAACAACTAGACTTCTATTCGTCTATTCTATTTCAACTACAGAATAGAAGTCCAGTTGTTTTTTTGTTTTTTTTTAACCTTTTTTGAATTTACCATGGCCTGAATGACTGAGAATCTACACCAGCGTGCAAATATGTCTTTAGTTGTAATGATTAAAAAAATAAACTTTAATATTAACTTTTAAATTAAAAGATGCACAGTACTTACCTGAAATACCGTTTCTGCATCTTAGAAGATACGTTTATGAAAACTGTATCTTTGAGTCCAGAAATGGAAACTCTTGTCTCTGTGCGTAGGCTGCTCCAGGCAAATGAACACCTGATACAAGTGCTCTGAGGGTTTAATTTTATTCCTGCTGCTTCGTGTGTACGTTCATGTTATCAGTTTAAAGCTGATTAAAGCCTTGCACCTAAGTCTTTAAGATGGAAATGTGACTGCCATATATCTTGTTTTCTATAGTTATCTTCAACTTTCTCGTTCAATCAAAACTTTGCAAATTAAGATGAGCTAAAACAGCTGTCAGGATATTAAGGAGGACTAGAAAATTGTATCAAACTATGTCTCTTCTTGCTCTTTTAAATTGGCTCCTGGAACATGCTACCCCGCTGACTTTAAGATTGTACTTTTTTTATTAATAAAACATTCACAGACTCCCACCATCCTAATTATCCCCTTCTAATAACTCCTCATAGACCGACCAGGTCAAAGAGATTACAGATCTCTGGATTATTACTAAATTAAATAAAACATCAGTGGGAGCTTTGTTTTATCAAGACCTTCTTTTCTGAAATGGACCTCCTTTTTATATTTTTAGACCATATTTCTGTTAAATCAAAACAGATGTATTCACATCTTTCATTCTGATTAAGTTTCTAATACATCCAAATATGAGACTCTTGAAATTTAAAAATCCCTTTAACAAGAGTTTCCAAGTCAAAACAAGCATTAGCTCAAAAAAGCAAAGTTACACAAGACAAACAAAAAGAAGGATTATTTATAACATACTATAAGTCCAACAACAGGGCAATTAAAACTATAAACACTGCAAAACTAAGTAAGCATCAATCTAAGTACTTATTAGATTATTGCTGCGATCATGATAAACAGTGGAAAGACTGATGACTCATAACAATTTCAATATATCGATGTCTGTAATGTTTAATTTGTTCATCTTTATTTAGTGGCACAAGTTTCTTAAGATTCAGGTGGTTTTGGAAATTATTTCAAGTGTGGGTGGTAGGAAATTCAAACATCTTTTTTTCATAACTCAGTATGGATTCTCTGTAAAAGGAACACGTTAAGAGTTGGCAAAGGATTGTATTTTATTGTCCTTATGTATTCTAAACCTTAGAATTTACTGCTTTTAGATTCTGTTTTATCATATATGTGCAGTGCTTTAAATACAACTTGTGATGTGAAACTAATTTAAACTTACAAACGACCCTCTTAACTAAGTCTAATAATACATACACACAGAAAAAAATGTTACCTTGGTCTTTTTATAGAAAATGAAGAGGAGGCATTATATATAGTATATTTTTTTCAAAATAAAGAGACAACTGTCTTTGAATTACTCTTACTGCTAATGGAACTTGAGGAGCCACGGTTGTATGTAAAAAAGCTACGATTCAGTCTTTCTGGACACATACCACCATGCAAAGTGAGGCACAAATGTGTCTTATCTTTATAATTTAATATAAATCTAAATATAGTACAGGATACAAAAATGTGCCATATTAAAAATGACTAAATAGAAATGTGTTTTAAACATGCTTAATGTGTCCTTTAAACAAATTTGGTGTTAAACATTAAACATTAAAGCTTCTGGTGTCTACAGAAGCTTTAATGTTGTTCCTACTTTATACAATGCAAATGTAACTAGAAATACTCTGAAAGGGTCTATGTAACATTACTTGTTTGTGTAATCTGAGTAAATCTGGGCTCTGTGAAAAAAGGAAAAAAAAGGGGGAAAAAGCAGTAAAACAACTTTATAGTTGTTTATACTTCTGCACTGAATTTTTAAATCTGAATGCTAGGATAAAGGAAATAATACAAAATATGTTGGCGTTTTTCTCACAGTTTTGAGCATTCTGGCAGCATGTGAAACGGCTATGGCTGAGAAATCATCTTTTTATTTTACCTGCACAGATAGTCGGTTCTTTCTGCAATCAGCTCAAGGCTGAGAAGCTTTATAGCATGTAAGAGGGATGAACAATCGAAAATGTAAAAAAGAAAAAAAAAAAAAGACTCATTCAAATCTCACTAAAACGGGTTTGGGGTTTATCTCAAGTAGACTTATCAGAGGAACAGTAATTCGGAGAAGCAGGAATTTTACATAAGATATGGAGACCAAATCCTGGTAACTCTTCTTTTTAAATTCAATCTTAGAGTCTCTGTCTTCTATTAACCCACTGCAGTTTGTGACAGGCGGAATTTACTGGTCATCCTGGCTGTAGGTGTAGCTGAAAAATCAGAGAAACTTGGTTTGAAGAAAGATTTTCTAGAAGGAAAAAGGAAAACAGGAGACAAAATGTAGATGAAAGTAGACAGAAGAGCCTGCCAATCAGTTTTGTTTCACTGCTTTACTTTTTATGTCGATGTCTGTCACACGTTTGTGTACTCTGGATGTGTGTGAACATGTGTGCTAATAAACAATTTGTAATGCATGAGTTTAGTATTCTCATACATTTTCTATACTTGTATGTTTTTCTGCATTGAGGCACTGCTTTAAACCTCGTACTGGAAGTAGCGAATAATTATACATTTAAACCCACTGGAGTTACACGTATTTCATATAATTATGTACCATCCAACACAATGATGAATGTTTCTCTTTTGAAAAGACATTTGTGTCTGATGAAACAAAGGTAACGTACAAAAAAAGTCAGTTCAATTTTGCTGGAACAAAAGTTGCTGTCTTAGACCATTTTCCTCACGCACTGTTGCTCGGAATACACCACTGACAGCAACTCAAGGATGAGTTCCTTTTCCTGTCTTCTAAAATACGGTAGAGAACTTTAACTGGGACAAAATCTGGTTTAAAAAAAAACAGTGTCATATGCATTGGGTTTAAATTAAACTAGGGCGCACTGTGACATGGCAGCCTCTCAGGTGGCTACCGTAGATTATTTTTACACCCACAGAATCGTCTTCTGGAGTGCCAGGACTAACTTTTTTTCCTCTCGCCCCTCCCTCAATCCCCAATTTTTTTTCTTCAATCTTCTAACCATCTTTCTCGACTTCCTTCTTCATCAAAGTATCTCTTCATGTTTGCTCCCCTTGACCTCCATCTTTTTTTTCTCTTATTAAATTAATGTAATCTTTTGGACTACATATATATACATGACAACATCAACACCTACACTTCCCACAGACATTTTCTCCTTCATGTCATTTCTCTTCAATCCTTTTACATTGTAAGGTAATGTGTGCTATTCTCAGCACTGCGACTTCATCTTTCTGTTGTTTCCATGCCTTTAGCTGTGTCAAAGATTAGCCTCTGCCTCCCACTGTCTTATTCAGGCTCTTCTCTGTACATATACATCCACAGCTCTGTCTCCTGCCTAATCTCGAACACTTCAGCTCTTGCTGCTCTCTTCCTTATTAAACATCAGATTTTTTCCTTTGATCAGATGACACAAACTTTGAGATCTTTAGAATGAAACCTCCACCTGTCATGAGAAGAAATAATGCAAACATATCATTGCTAGGTTGTATTCTTACCAAAAATCAAACAGACACGAAGGCTCTAACAACAAAGAAAAGTAGAAGAAAGCCACAAATAACAGAATATATTTTCTTTTCCCCTCTCACATAGCCTTTGTCTTGGTAACAACAACAAAGCCAGGGCAGGTTCAGTCCCAGTCGGTGCTGCCAGCTGCACTCCGCCTCAGACAAAACCCAGTCGGAGCGTCGAGGAGCGCCGGTGTCACGAGAGCAGGACCTTGCATTCACAGGGCGGTACTAGTGACTGTGACAGTCAGCAGGCGCGCTAAATCTTGCAAAAATGTTGCCAAGACAGCCGCAGAGAAGTTAATTGAAGCATTATGTTTACTGCTGTGCGCGAGAGGAAAGTTTGAATGCACAAGGTGAGATTGTAGACGTTTCCGTTTAAAAAAAAATACAAATTCCGAGTAAGAAACTGTATGCAAACATGATGCAGTCTGACATTTTCTTAACCCTGAATGCAGGCTGATGATACGGCTGAAACAATGCATATTTTCAACACGTAACACGATTTAATAATCTGAAATACAAAATGTTCTGGAGGACTGTTCCTAAGTGAGTGAACACTGTTTTTACAACATGTTAAATACAAAATGCTGTTTGTTTTCCCTTAACTACACAATGTGTGTACGTGTGATGACAACCCCAGCAGCACAACATTTACCATCTATTGTTCTCCCTGCTCTGTGCCATGGCCTACCTGTGGCTTAACAGAAAATTTTTGACGTTTGGAAATTTTGAACAACCACATATTACAAAATACAACTACACAAGCAGGCATTTACAGTAAGTTTTGAGTATAATTTTATTCCATGGGAACATTGCACTCACTAAATTCCCCCCAAAATATAAACATTGACTCAATTGAACCCACTGTCTTTTTGCACACGCTGAATGATGAGAATCCTTAGGGTGAATCAATGGTCTTCAATGATGGTCAAAAGGATATTTAATACTGTGAAGGAAAAATGAATCTTTTTCCTACACAGAACAATACAAAAGTGCACATTACCTATCAAACAGTTCTATTAAAGTTGCCTTTGACGTTTGGTCTCACCATGCTCGGTCATGAGTAACCAGTTACTTAGTGGTGGATTGGTTGGTCAGCTTTAAAAAACGTGACTTTCTTCAGAAGAACGTGTCAGATTGTGTGGAAATGTCTGATACGGCGATGCAGGCGAGTTACTTAGCAGCCAAGCTTATTTCTAGGCAGAAGAAACGTTGCACAATAGTGGAGTGGCTCATTCTCCCTGCAGGAAAATGCAGATGCAAAATCAAAAGGGCCTCTGTCTGACAATACAATCAAAACTAGGAGCAGCAGCGAGCCAGATGGCTTTGGAAGAGCTCTTTGCTGGCATCAAACTTACCATATGTTGAAAATTTAGTTATTAAAACAGAGGTTTTAAGCACCATTTTTCGTGAGTGTCTATGCATGGGAGAACTATGACCAAAACGAAGACCAGTTTGTTCAGAAATGCTCAAAAGAAAAACTCACTACATTGTTTAGAAACTGCTTCTCATCCCTTTTGTGTTTGATGGCATTCTTTCATTTGGTTTACGGGGATGACAAGACGAGTTTGGGCATCTTCACTGAACAGTTCTTGGAGTTGCCTGCTGTTCAGTTCAGATTTAAATATTAGTAGGAACTTCTACTAACTTTATTTTTGTTAATAAATACAAGCAAATATATAAAGGACAAACTTAATCACAGTCGTTGTACTTTGTTCCCTCTGTATTTTTCCATCACATTTAATTTTGTAACCTGTTACATTTGAGCTAGTGCTGAAATTAGGCATCAAGATGTCAGCGAAAGCCCATACAACTGGTAGAAACTTGAGTTTTCCTGGAGTGGACTCTTAGCAAGATGATTATGGTGTTTGCCTCTTTAACTGCAAAATCATCACAGTTCGATTCTTACCAGAAAATGTTTCTGGCAACTCTCCGGCATCAATCAACTATTCTTCCTGTTTTATTCTTATTTTTAATCTCTTCTGGTCCAATTTTTTTCCCCAATCTCTCCTCTGTGTTCATGTGTATATTTGGGGAAAATTTAAGCCATAGCTGCTGTCTTCAAGCTGTGTCCCAGCCTACATTTTTAATTTTTCCTTATCATCCAGCTGACACTGATACTTCATGTAGGTCAGTAAGGAGGGCACTCGCACAAAATCTCTCTCTCTCTCCACTACTCACATACCCAGACACACACAAACAAACATACGCTAACCCACAGTGAAAATACTGACAACAATTTTTTTCACCCTTATAGTAAAACAAACACTGAAACGCAAACGAAGGTGCACACATACAGAGAGAAGCGGTACGCTCGATATAACGCCATGCTACATTTTTAATGGCAATGTGTTCGAACGCTACATCTGAAGAACTTCAAAATGACATAATGAAAAGAAAAAAAACAGCATCACAGAGCTGGGACTATACTCTCTACTGTGACAGACTAATAAGAACTCTGCAGCAACCCAACTATGGTATATTTCAATGAAAAGCTTGCCAAAAGTCCTCCCCTGATAGATTTAAACCCTGCTCACACACTCACATCCATTCAGGCACTTCAGTAGCTACCCACACATATGCTTCCTACTGAGATTAATAAATCTTATCCAGATCGCACAGCTCTGATGGACTTCGTTCACAGAGGAGGTCTGGAGCCTGTTAAGACATGCAGGCCACTTTCCTCTCTCTCTTCATCAGTTTATTCCCACCTCACTCACTTTTCATCACTCTTTTTGTGCGTCTCTTTTTTTTTTTTTTTTTTAAATCACTTGCCGCTTTGCTCTACATGCCTTGCCCCACTGCTCTCTTTCCTTGTATTTGATCTCTTTATGATTCAGTTAATTGATTCAGCATTAATTGTTATGATAAGGCTACGATTGAAGGAGACACAGAGATCAAAGAATAATTCAGTTTTATATTTCTGATCGCAGACACACTGCTGTGCTCTTTTAACTAAACAAGCCAGCCCAGTGTAATTTAGCAGTTCTGTGAGAGGAGGGTTTGATCTGCGCCTGTAACAAAAAGCAGAACAACTGAGCTCAACAAAAACCCGGTATACCATCTGAAGAAAACGATTCGTCGTTTTAAATCACACAGCAAGTCACGGCTGTTTGAAATGAAGTTTACGATTTACAATTTTTAAAACTCAATAAAGACACGCTGCCACAGAAATGTGTCTCCAAATGACAAGACAAATAGTGATGAGATGCAAACAATTATTTTTGCTTTAATCTTTCAACACACCAGAATACAAGTGAAATATTTCCAGTTGTTTGTTTTTAATAATCATAATTCACTTCGGTTGGGAGGAAAATACTACACTTCATTACAGCTGTCCAACAGAGGTAAAAGTAACTTTTAAAAATAATTTTGATTTATTGAAGATTTTATGTTTCGTGCAAGAATGTATTAGGAATATAAGATACTGTACTACACAATTATCTCCTGTATAAACAAACTGTCCATAAAGCTTCAACTCTTTTGTTTTATTGCTGCTTGTATGATGTTTCTCTAAAAGCAAAGATAAAACTAAATGTAGCCTGATGGTTACATAGCTAAAACTTAAACAGATTAGATTTATATTAATCAGTGCTCTCTGAAGTTTTTGAGAGATCACTAGCAGAACAGGGAGTTTGCAGCTTCAAACAGAGGAATATAACAGGGACTAAAATTTCTTAATAAGGCTTTTTTTAAACATGCTTTTTTCACAATGCTTCTTATGTTGACTAAATATCGTTTAAAAAGAAGTGTGCGTATGAGAAAGAGAATTTCACATTTTTTAAAGGTAGAAATCTGAGTAATTCTGTGAAAATATCAGCAAAACTCACAATTCCTTGCTGAAACTGAAGCCTCGCTTCCACCACTGTCAAACTGAGAACTGACCCAACCAGCTGCTTCGGAGGAGAACTTTAAATGGCTCCTGACATCCGGTCCTTTCAGACTAACTGTGACATGAGTTGCACTCCCTGTCGGGTTCAGCACTCTGAACAGTAAAATAGTAAACTGTAAAACAAAACTGTCAAGTATTTTATAACTTTAAGCTTGTCTTCTTAAGGCTGGCAGGCAGGAAGTTGCCAACATTCATGCAGGGTGGAAAGATGCATCTGCCCTGCTGATATATCAAAGCTAAAATGTCAAACCAAATGAACTCTTAAGGTCAAAAACTAAGGATTAGGTGAATCAACTGAACTATGAAGCACATATCTATCTCTTTTCATTAGATTTTTGGGCCATGGGAGCCACTGTTTGTAAAGAATACTGAACTATACGTAACAATCACAAATGACACGCAGTCTCAATCAGTGGTTGTTGGTTTTTGCTTCTTTAAAATTGTTTTCAATCACTACAACTGCTTAAATAAACATAAGACACATTTCAAACAACATTTCTGCCTGTTACCTTCATTTTCATATTACAGCAGAATATTGTTACAAACAAACGTTTTGAAGTACAAAGCCATACTGCCATGAGGAGATAAAATCGTATGCTTTACGTTACCTTAAATGGAAGGGACTTTTCACTGCAGGGGCTGATGGGGAGAGACTGGAGGCTGCTGGCAGGACTTGGCTCTGTGCTCTGTGGAGAAACAAAAGCACAAACCTGCATAAGAACACCAGCAACACAACCTGTGTAATGTGCACCAGGCTGACGAACAGGAAATGGTGTTGGGGGTAAAAAAAAAGAAAACTTTAGAAGATAGATTTCAGGCTAGATGTCAGTTTACAAGAAAACTGGAAACTGCAGAATGTTTTCGAGTCATCTTGCAAAACTTTGTTGTCAAGCTGTATAAAGAAAAAAACACTACAGCAGAAGTCTGATTACTTGTTTGGTACAAAAACAGGAGGGCTAAAACAAGGACAAGAGGCTCATTAACACACCGTGATTCTTAACCACATTTTCTTTGCTTGATATATTTTTATTGATATCAACTGTAACCGCTTTTATTTTTAACAAAATGTAAAAGTGTGGTTGGGGAAAAAAAAGCTTTGTGCTTTTTTTTTCCATTTGGTTTCTCACATAATCTCTGATTCCAGTTGCAGTCAGACACATTTTGGCAATGCTCAACAAAACAGGTAGCAACTGGGCAGAAAGCAAAGCTAGCTGGAGGGGGCTTCCAAAACACACACACACACAAAAGCTCCATGCAGGCATTCATTCAGGTGACAATGAATGAACATGAAGCCCCGAGCAGGCATGCAGACACACAGAAACATAGTTCATCTGAGATCAGACGCCAGACTAAATGTCACCAGCGAGGGCTTCAATAGAACATATGGGAAAGCAGGGAACGATAAAATGAGGTCTTCGGCCAGGACTGCTGGTATTGATGCAGCTCTGCTCAGTAATGACATGACACCACTACATGACAGGTAAAATGTAAAGATAAAATAAGAAAAATAGAAAGGGCGAACAGATTTACGGCATAAATTGACTCCTAACACGAGTGCTGGGCAGTGAGAACAAGAACTGTCATGGTATTTCGTAAGTTTCTTGCAGTTTTACAGCATTAATGAGCCCAGTTTGTTAAATAGTCATTATGAACTGCTTAGCAGTGAAAACAACAGAAGCAAGGTGGAATATGAAAACTTCATACACTGCAGGAAACTAAAACTAGTGATGAGAATTAGATAAAGCTGTGTACTGCACAGTATTACTCCAGACTGTTGCATTTCCAGTATGTTTTCTTTCTTAATGCTGTACCAAGTTACTTTTTAGGCTGAAGTCTCTATAATCCAGCACTTTTGACCTATTTGAAGTAAGTTGGGGGAAACATTGGAGCCCCAATCTTTCCACACTATAAACTTGATGGTTTATTGGTTTGGCTGACCTTTTAAAGACACACACCTCCCTATCAGAATTATAGGTGTGCTATGGCGCCAGGCCATCAATGTGTCATCTGTGATCAATGCTTTTCCCTACGTAGAGAGACAGGCGTGCACTCACTGACACACACACACACACACACATACAGCATCTTTCTTTCTTTCCTTCTCTAACACAAACACATTCTCCTTAAGGTCACCTCTGTACCACAGGCCTTAACACACAACTGTCCCTACAATTAGATGTGGCTCAGTAAAAAGCCTCTCAGATTTAAGAATTGGCTGCAGGGGAGCCATGAATTTAATGACTTGCACTACACTGAAACTGAATGTCTACAG
This sequence comes from Kryptolebias marmoratus, assembly GCF_001649575.2. NCBI lineage: Eukaryota > Metazoa > Chordata > Actinopteri > Cyprinodontiformes > Rivulidae > Kryptolebias > Kryptolebias marmoratus. The sequence goes on along the minus strand of NC_051430.1, from coordinate 20,919,951 downwards.
ATGATGAATGGCTTTAGAAAGGAAAGCAGGTTTTGTAGTTGATGCACACCTTTAATCACACTCTCACATCACCTAAATCAAGAAATGAAAACCTTGAAGTGAGAAAAGGGGCATTCATTTTCTCTGCTACTCATTGACTTTTGAATTTCTATGGGGAAAAAAGACCCCAGAATCAAAATATTATCACATTTAGTTCTTGAGTAAACACACTATGGAAAGACTTAAGATAGAAAACACTCTTTTTATTTCTGAGTCTTTTTTTTTCCCAGAGCGGTTTTCTTTTCTGTACAGTAACAGTGTGTACCTCTAGGAGTACACAAAAACGTTTACACATGTTGATTGGTAGCGCCTTTGCTCCTGTATGACACAATTCTTTTTTTCCAAAAAACCGATAACTGAACAAGTGGCTGCCTCGGAGGTTAGAGTGGAAAGGACTCGGGCCTGGTAGTGCATGTACAGATATAGTACAATGTCCACAAGGGCCGTGAGTATGTACTGTAACAAATGGGACATGACGGTTTAGCTAGAAACCAAGGCTGACGTTGACAAATGAGGATCATTGTGTTAGGCTGCGTTTAAGCACACACAGACAGTTGCAATTTAGAAATGTTCCTCCGTGCAGCCAAGAGGATAAACTGCTGAAAGAGAAATAATTTAAGAGCAGGCTGAGCATGGTTGGCCAAAAGTGCCAATGTGACAAATATGATGCACAGTAAATACTGAAAATAGTGAGAAGCGCAGTATTATCAGGCTTGTGTTCATGAATGCCTGTGTAAAAACAAGCACTCCCATTATTCGACTAGGCAACTATGTTGTCACTAATTTGCAAGACAGACACTGACATGTTTCGTTACTTCTTGTCCTTTTTGCCCTTCTGTGGCTTAAACCCTGAGGAGACCCTGACCCTAGCACTGAGCCAAGGGGCCCTAACCCCTTAAACCCTGAGGAGACCCTGACCCTAGCCCTGAGCCAAAAGGCCCTAACCCCTTAAACCCCGAGGAGAACCTGACCCTAGCCTTCAGCCAAAAGACACTAACCCCTTAAACCCTGAGGAGACCCTGACCCTAGCCCTGAGCCAAAAGGCCCTAACCCTTAATAGACAGTTTTATGGCACAGCTTGAAATAACTGGGTCTCACTGAGCAACTTCAGTTTTTTAAAAGGCAAAGTCTAAAGTCAAGTCTTCACCATAGGTGCATCGTCTAAACTGGTTCATTTAATTTACTAGATTTAAGCAAAACCTAGGAATATCAAAAAAAAAAAAAAAACACATTAGGGTTAGGGTTTTTACAGTGTTTTATGAAAGTTTGCAGCTGTGGATCAGTGGTTAGAGCAGTCATCCTCCAATCAGAGAGTTGGAGGTTCGATTCCTGGCAGAAATCACATGTTGAAGTGTCCCCGGGCAAGACACTGAATCCCTACATGTGTGCCCGATTGGCGTATGAATGGAGTTTGATGTACTGATCAGGCTTCTATAGAATGATTTATTTAGGTTGGCTTTGTAGAGATGTAGCAGAGTGCTGTGTGGATGGGTAAATGAGGGAACAGATTGTGTTGTGAAGCGTTTTGAGTAGCCCAGTTGGCTAGAAAGGCACTATGTAAGTACAGTCCATTTAAAGTCATTTAAAGCAGCAGAAAAGATGCAGGAAATGTAAGAGACTCAATTTAGAATTTTGATTGCCTTTACAGCTGTTTAAAGATAAGAAGTGGAGGGTACAGAAGAAGTGAGGCACTGAGACATTAGACACTCCTTCAGCATTAAATACACTGATTGCCATGACCACTCATAAGAACAGCAGGTTGTATAAATGAAAAGGTTGGAGCTGATAATATAACATTTACAGCAAAACTACAATAACTACCATAAGGCAAGAGAGGGTTGTTAACCGTGTAAGTTCATAGATACCTGATGTTTAGGTGATGTCAGCTGATAGAAAACCCTTAAACTTTATAACATTATACTTAAGAAAATATTGTGATTCACTTTTATGACCAAATCAAATAAAAATGGTTAGTACTGGGTAATTTGTATTGCACTAATGATTTGTTTTATTCTTGTTGAACCCAATGTCAGCAGTTTAATGAAACAATTGCAAGCAAAACATTAAAAATGTAAACATCTCAGTCTAGATCCTCAGTTGAACATTTTGTTTCCGATGGTAATGTGACATACAAGCCAAAGCATCCGGCTATGGTGACTACCTGATGACTTATCAATGTTGTTTTACTCTGATTTTATTATCTTAAACATTACAACAGGAAAATATTCAGTGAAACACTTGTGCTTTTTTTCCAGACAATTTAACCCAACTCTCTGAACATAAAGTGCTTCAAAGCTGGCAATACAGTCTGCGTATTACCTGCAATTAAAATAAACCCTCTTTTGACCCACTGAAAAATCCATTTTCAGGTAAACATAACCAGCTAAGTTGGCAATTCTGTAATTTTAGTACACCCCTTAAAACATGAAGGGATAGCAACAAAACACCAAACCACAATAAAACCCAAAGATCATGACAATAACATAATTTGCAAGTTAATAAAACAGAAAAGAAACCAAAGAGGGCAAAGTAGCTCCTCTTTCATATTTATCTTCTGCTGCTCCTCGCCTCCCTCGCAATCCCCTTTAGTTTTTTTTTGTTTTTTTTCATCGCAACTTTAGTTTTTATATCACGCTACAAATTATTATTTTATTGTTGTTGTGTCTTTCTGACAGTGGTCCTGGGAGAAAAAAACAGCAAAGAGATCAGGAGAAAGCCATATACATGCCTCAGTGGACTGCAACTGCTGGCTTTGATCTTTTAGAGATTTAAAAGATACTGAAGGTTTTCTGTGACTCTCTCTCTCTTTCTAACTCTTCTTATGTCTTTGTTAAAGAATTTTTAGTAGTAGGTGTACACCTGTTTCTGAATCACAATGCTTCTTGAAGCCGTCCTCACAAACCTTTTGTAAAGCAATCATTAGGCCTTTGTTTTTTTACAACAAAAAGGTAACTTTTCTTCTAGTATGACATGAACTACAAGGTGAAACAAAAATTGCAATTATTTCTGCTGCAACCTGTAACTATAAATCGCATTTACAAGATCATCACATTCCTGAAAAATATCAATATGCGATAAACTAAAAATGTTTTTTAAGCAAGAATAATATTGCATTATTACAAATTCTGGCGATACACAGATTAACCACTGAAGAGACTGCTGAGTTAATATGGATCCTGTCTGTGTAGTTAAACCTTGCGAGGCCACAGTATGGCAACGTGTCAGCGCCTTACTAAGTGACCATTCCAGCTAATCACATCTGTAATAGTGTGAATGTAATTTTACCCAGTTCCAAACATTCACACTGAGATGGTCCTGTAGCCTGAGGTAGAACTTCAGCTCCGAATAGGCTAAGGCATTTAAAGAGCAAAGTAATAGTCTGTGACAGGAGGATTATTGTGTGCAAAGTGTGTGTGTCCCTGTACATATAAAGAGTATTATGGCAGACACTTGAATACATCACCCAGTTTCCTCCTCCCGACTTAGAATCTCATTAAATTAACAAAACAAAGAAATTAAGGAGACCTTTCAAAGTCTCGAAATAACCCTTTGACAGGACTTTATAACGCTGATTAAACAAAAGTGTGGGAGGAGCGCTGTGCACACTGATTCCAGAACAAATTGCTTTTTATTAATTTTTTCTTTTTTAACCGCTCCTATTGCAATAAAAAATGAGATCGCTCAAAAAAGGAGTCTGCATGTTTGTGGCAGCGTGGTTGTGCATCGCTTACCTCCTGCAACATTCGTCTCAGTCTTAAAAGCAGCGTTTTGACAGCCGTGCAATCCTGCAGCATCAGTCTGAGTGGAAGGGTTTCCAGCCCTAGAGGTAAGAGGTCATCCTCCTTCCCTGAACCTAACCCCATGCTCCAGTCAGCAGGCAGCAGGCTGGTCGGACGGCTGGGTTCCCTGGGGGCGAAACTGTGTGAAATAAAGAAATTTAATGTTAGTATGAGCAAGCATGAAAACAGGATCATTGACCCGTCCTCACCTCTCCCTGCTGCTGTTATCGTTGCCGTTGGTGTGTACTTGCAGGGAAGATGATACATTAAACAGTAATATAGAGAAAACAGCTGTTTCTTGGTACCCAAGCAATTCCCAGAACACTGTGTGGTACCATGCGTGACCAATGAAAATGCAGAGCCATGGTCCAAACAATAACTCGGCAGCACAGAGAACAATACTATGTGCCCGTTTGATTCGACACCATGATTCCCACAATACAATACTCAGTGCTGACACACACATCTCTTAATCATAGTTCTCTCAGATTTATTAACCCATCCAAGAATTTAATTTTAAAAGAGACCCCAATTATACGTGGAGCACATATTTGTTTTATTAAAAACCTAAATCACTGGGTGATAACATACACTTAGGGGGAAAAAAAGTCAATTATCTAATCATGGGTGTCGTTGTCATTACCAACTTTGAAGGATACTGTCAAGAAATGTGTTTTCAACTGTTAGCAACTATTAAACGACAGGTCTCTCAGCTGAAAAATGCTCACTTTATAAATGAGCTTTTTGTTTTTACTGATTTATTGAATCTAACTATATTGATTTGGATTACAATTAGATTAAATTGGAATAAATTCGACTGAACCAAATTGTAATAGACTGGGTTTGAAATGAACTAGTTTATGTCTCTGTAAAAAAAACCCTGAGAATAATTTTGACTTAAATTAGCTCTACACAACTAAACTGACTGTAAGTGAACTGAACCAAGTAGAATCAATACAGAGACAATAATAGAAACATCTCTACAGAAATATTAGAAACTTTGCTACCAAAAAAAAAAAACTAAAGCACCCTTTTTAATTAACTGCCCCATTTGGAAACACAGTCCATTAAACAATAAACAGGCCCCAGGAGCTGATTGTCTTTGGTCTGTGGTGCACAACCTCTGTTGATTTACCTTCAACATCTACAGAATTTAGTAAAACAAAGGACATGTACTAGAGACATCCTTCACTGCTCAAGTTCTCAAAGTTCTCTATAAATGTCAGCAGAAAAGCATTGCTTATGATGTACAGCTGCAGATGTACATCTCAACATAACTTGATTTTGTTTGTTACCTCTTACCTGGCAACACAAACATCCATTATGCCTGGGTTGCCATGTACGTGGAACCTTTAAAGCAGGGGTCTCCAATCCTGGTCCTCGAGGGCCACTATCCTGCATGTTTTCCTTGTTTCCCTGCTCCAACACACCTGATTCAGTGGTTAAATTACCTCTTCATGTTCTGCAGAAGCCTGTTAATCACCCATTGATTCAAATCAGGTGTGTTGGAGCAGAGAAACAAGTCAAACATGCAGGATGGTGGCCCTCCAGGACCAGGATTGGACACCCCTGCTTTAAAGGGACGTGCACATTAGTTTTCCACATTTGCAAAAGTATTTTTACTGAATGTCAGACTAACTGGAGTTGTGTTTTTTTTCCTTCACTTTGTTTGTTTTTTCTTAAATACTGAGCATTAATGTGCCATAAAAGACAAATACCAACATTTTTGTTTTCTGTGTTGTCCATTTAGAATAACCATATAACTGCAATTTACAGTGGTTCAAGAGTAATTTCAGCAAAACAGAAAAAAAATACATTACAAAAAACACTGTAATACAATGTGTTCATTATTGCAACATTTAAAATTGTTTGGCAGGATTTGAAATTGAAATAGCAAAAGATAGTGCTCCTGCTAAATAGAAAATTTAACAAGGACATCGTTCTGGGCACAATGCAAATTCAGGAATTCAGAAACACCAAAACACAAACCTGAATATAAATAAATAAATGATGAGTTTATTAGCTCTTTTAACCATGGACACAATTAGACAGCAATTAGAATTTGTTGGCAGTAACTAAAAAAAAGCAGTTTTTTACACAAATATTTTAAACATTAAACTGGGAATAAAACAAAACCTTGATAAACCCTCAGCCTCCAACTACATAAGATCTGAAGTAGTAGCACTATTAAACATGATCATTTCGATGCAACAAAATAAATGTTTACTAATGTTTTTGTTTTTTTAAAAGCGCATCATTCCGAATGTTTAACAAATGGAAAACTAAAAAAAAAAAAAAAAAAAAAAAATCCTCACATATTTTTTTTTCTATCTGTTTCATTAAACTTTATTCCTGCATTAACATTTGCCTGCCAGGTTGTGATATTTTGACAGGAAAAATGTACATGGAGTCTGTGCATCTTAACTTTTTTTTTTTTTTTTTGTGACATTTTCAAAAGGTGAGCCGAGAAATACCACCCTCTCGTCTGAAAAGCAACACAGACAATCGCAGGGCTCACGGTCTGCGTCACAAGAGGAGGAGGAGAAGGAGCGATTGCAATAAAGAGAGGCAGTCGTAGTAGCAGACGCGAGGAGCTCTTTATCATCAACAGAACATGTTCACTTTGACTGATGGCCATTTAGAGCAGGGTGAGAGGAGATGAGAAGCCTTCTGTCGCGCTCTCCCAGAAAAATGAGCAAGTAAACAGTGGCGAGGAACGTTAACTCCGACAGTAAATTCTCCTGGGAAATCGTTTCTTGACCAAAATAAGACAATATCACAAAAATATCAATCACCCAGAGTCATTCAGAAGACTTGCCACTGATAAGGTCGAGCTGAATTGCTGCCTCATACCTTTTTCTTTGCTCGTTAACCGTCCCATCAACTTTCGTCTTTTTACTATCATTCATGCACCCTTACCCCACCTACTTGTCAATCCCTTCATTTTTATTTTTTTATTTTATTCATCAATCTCAACGCCTTAACCGCTTTGTCCTTGCTGTTGCTACCTAATGGAGCCCCAACCGACCAGTCTCCTAAGCCCCCCCGTCTACTGACTCTTTAACTTTCGCTTTGCCCCTTTCTCTTTCTTACTTTGTCATCGTGACAACCACTACACCGAACTGATGCCGTATCAAAACTTCAGGTGTCCCTCAAGGGAAACTGCTGAGTACCTCAGACAAATGTCGATGAAACAGGCAGTCTTTTGAGGGCAGGTAAGTACTGTCTGTCAAGTAGCTGTGGGTGCTTTTTGTCCCCGCTCTAAAATGGTTTTGTTTTTAGCTTTTTGATCGCGCTTGACATCCCTGGAATGGTGAACTTTCTCCATGTTTTTCTTTGTTGCCCCACATGCTATTCAACTGGGATGAGCAGAGCGTAAATAAATAAAAAAATATACATCATTCTTTTTTTTTTTTTCTTTGAGCACAGCTTGAAAAGGCACAGTGCAGTATCAAAACAAAGGTTTTTTTTTTTACTTCTGTCACAAGTTTTTGTTGTTGTTGTTGTCTTTAGTGTGCTTCTTAAAAAAAAAAAATGACACTTTTACCCTCAGTCTGACTTTTACCAGGGTTTTTGGTTTGAATTCTTTAGTCAAGTATGTGGTGCAGTAAATCCACGTAGTCACAAAAAATATTGTGAGAGAAGCGTTTTAAGTAAATTTGCAGCAACAATTTAAAAAAAAAATGGTGTTCTTTTGCAAAACATCAGTTCTTTCAGTGTTATATATCCGGTAAAACCAAACACATAAGGGCTGTAAATTGTAGTTAACACTAAAAAAAAAAAAGGAATAAAACTCTTGAGTCTTTGTCATGATGTCTGTCGCAGTGAAAATTTACTTCTTTTATAGTTTTAGTTTTGCCTCCAACAAAGTATCCTCAACAAATCCTGCAAATAATTCGTCAGCTAGTTTCATTTCAATGACGCAAAGTAGAGCCTTTGGATTGAAAGAGAAATACAAGATTATTATCTCCATCCACAATTGTCATGAATGCTTTTAAGGAGGTAACACGAAAACTTTGCGAGATGTCTTCAAATTTGATTCTTCCAGGCTCCCAGCGTGAGACTCGAGTCGCATTGATCAGAGAAGCAAAAGACAACAATAAAACCTTCCCGCTGATTGATTTACTTCATTTATGCTCTAAAGCACATAAGAACACATCCCCACCTCCACTCTGTTCTGTATGTGAACAGCTGAGTGGCAGATGGATGGACAGGACGTAGAAACTGAGTGGATTTTGTTGTCATTTATAAATAACAATAATCCATGTTTAAGAAATGGATTTTGTTGGAAATTACCTGAGCTCATCGTAGAAATGAATGAAGCAATTAGGACAAAAACTAACTCCTTAATCACTTAGCAGATAGTAAATGTTCACTTTTAAAGACAGCTTTTCATGATGAGGGCAAGTTGGCAGATTTTGTGGAGAAAATTTGACAAAAAGGTATGAAAAATTGAAAAGAATAAAAAACTTTCTGTGGATTTTTAACACCACAAGGACCGCCTAAAGTCTGACAACATCAACCTAGCAGTACAAAACAATAATACCTTTTAAATGACAAGTTTTCTTCTCCGCAATGATTTTTAAGACCTTTCGAGCAGCCATCTTAAGCAGTTTGTGGGTCTTTTTGTCTTTAGTTTTGTTTACAGCTAATGAAAAGCTGCTCCATCAGGCTGAGAACAGGTCATTAACTCAGCCACTGCTGAATCTGTTACCTCAGGAATCTACTGGTTTATTCTCACCAAATGGTTTCTGGCGAATTTATACGGTTTATTACTGGCTGGTGCACACAGACACTTTGGAATTCCTTTTGTTGCTTCTGTCATCTGTCTCATCATCAATAAAAACAAATGATCCGGCGCGAACGGCAGCCGTGCACGTCCGTGATGTAACACTGCCTCGGTGTTTGTAAAAGATGATGTATGATTCAGGACATGAGACATTTCTAATCTTCTGGCACTAGTACTTTTATGGTGGTAGTTGCTTCGGTGGCAGTAGGGTGGGTAAAGGCTGTGTAGCTGCTCGTGCACTGGCTGCATGTGTGCACAGACATCGCTTGTGTTGTAGGAGGAATGAATCTGCTAAGTGGTTCATAGTGATGACTCATCTTCCTTTTGGGAAGAGAAATTACACTTAATGTTAATCATAAAGGCTCGTTTTCTGGTCAAACTTTTATCCGGGAGATAAATGTGAATCAATGTTATGTCCTTAGAAGTGAAGAAAACACATTTTACGCGCGTGTGCGCCCATGCATGCAAACCTATACATATTTTTGTGTGCAGTTACAGGGTAGACAAGTCATTTTCCAGCAAAGCATGAGTTTCATCCGCAGGTAATTACCCCACACACACGAACACACGCACGCACGCGCACACACACACACACACGCACAAAGGGAAGTGCAGCAAACAGTAGAAGACAAGTCTGTTCAGTGATGATAGATACTATACAGGCAGGGAGGCCGTTCCTCTACTCAGGGTCATCTGTCTTTTCACTGTCATGAGCCGGTAGCCACTCTCACTCTATTTCACTTTTCCACAAGCCTCTTTTTCTTTCACACACACAAACACACAGCACGTCTAGGCAGGTTATGCACAGCGTGTGATTCTAGGGAACAGGACTCTCTGATGGCAGTCAATTAAGAGATTATACAAGTAGTCAAAGTCCTAATTTAAATTGATAGGAATATACTATAACACTAGCTAGTGGCAGAAACCGGTACTGCATGAATAAATGCAGATGGTTACAAGTAAATCCACAAAAAGTGAAATGGTTTCCAAAGAACAGAAAATTAAAAAGAGAAATGGTTTAGAAAAAGCCTCTTTCTTTGTCTTGTACCCTTTTTTGCTCCTTCTGCTCCATTTTCCTGATCTCCTCCACTCTTTTTTTTCCCCCCTTTCATTCATTTTTAATCCTATATATTCCCCCATGCGCTCCTCCTCGTTTCCTGTTTTTTTTTTTTTTTTACTCTTTAATACACAGGTTTTTCACCCTTTGTCTTTCTCAAAATTACACTCTCCTCTCCATCTGTCTGACTCACTCCTCTCAGCAGCCATTTCTCAACAGCTGTGTTAGAAGTGATCCATTTCACCAACCTGAAAAAGCCAATTATCTGCCTTTTTATGACTTTCAATATTTTACCAGTGTTTTATTACTGAGCTGTTGGCTCTCAGCACTGACACATGCCTGCACGCACGCTCGTACACACACCCACACAGGCAATAAACAACACACACGATGCTAACAACATACACATGCCCGTATGCATACTTCCACCTCTGGGTTTACATAATGCTTGGTTAGTGTGCGGAGACAAATAATGACCGCTCGTCAAATAAATTATGTGGGATTCAAGTGCATTATCTTCAGCAGCAATAAGAAGCAGTGGGCTGCCAGTCATCAATAAAAAAAGTACAATGTCTCACAAGTGATAATTGTAAGGGATACTTAAAAACTGAGGCGCATTTAGTAAGGCAGTCAGTACCCTCTGCCAACTTTTTTGTCATTAAATTTTTTACTGGCAATAATGAACGCATTTATGGGGACAATCCAATTTGTGTCTATGGCTCTGAACATGTGTGAACTGCAGATATCTGTGTGTAAGTGTGTGCTTCCATCCCCGTGCGAGTGAAGTACAACGGTACACCACAGCTAAGAGAGAATGATCACCCTCATTTGTCACTCCTTCTCTCCACCTGACAGACATAGCGCAGTCATCTGCATTCAGCACCTGAGGCTATGGATGTTTAATGCTGCCATTAAACTCATCTCCGACATAAAGTGCATCTGTGACTAAAGAGTGAGCACAAGCCAAGCTCCAGGCAGTGAATCTAATGGTGAACAGAGCTCTCTAGACACAGAAAGGAAGAAAATATAAAACTAATGTTATACGGCAGGGGTAAATTTCTGATTAACCTTAATGTCCTTTCTGCTTTCTGTTTCTCTCTGCGCCCGGAATCGGTTTCCTTTCACAGAATTCTTTGCTCACTGTATCTGTATTTACTTTTCACTTAGCCTATCACCTTCAGGGACTGTCAACTTGTCACACAATCTGTGATGCTAACCTATAAAAAAGTCACACGATGACAGCACCGCCACGCTGGTTTCACCTGGGGGGAGAAACTATGGGGACTTACGAGTTCTAATTAATATCACAACTTCTTGTTGCTTGGAGAGATCCATCTAATCCTCGTCCACGTCGTGCTTTGCCATTTAAGGGAACACTGCCAAGTCAAATTAGCTTTTTTTTTTCACGATTTTTAATTAAATAAAAAGCTACATTTCCAAAATGTAGAGCACTGACACCTTTTAACTCAAAAAGCTTTCATTTGCATTTTTTTTTTTTTTTGTGAGAACTAGCTAAAAAAAAACAGAATCCTACTAGTGACAACTGATCATAAAAGCAAGTACTGGTTGATTGAGGATGTTTTTTTTACCCCCCTCTCCACTCATGTCTGTAAATCCACAATGAAAATGCTATTTCTGTACCCAAAGGAAATAATCATTTGGAAGACACACTAATGTTTATCTTCTTCATTACTTAAGGACATGATAATTTTCCAGTATTTATCTCCAAAGCCCAGATGACGAAGGACCAGAATTTCAATGACAGCATAATTATGTTGTGATTGTTTTAATTTGAAGAAACTGCTGCCTCATTATGTTCCAGATGACCCTGCAGTCATGAAAATATAAAATGTAAAAAAAAAAAACAGGTAAGACTTGCATTACATATTACAGTATATAACAAATTCACAACGGTATGGTAAGCGTATAATGCAGCTGACAATATGTATCACAGTCAGCAGAAGGTTTAACAGTGTTGTCAATGTGCAAATAAAAAAGGAGCCAACACAGAATTGCAGGTTTTCTACAGTAAATCGTGGATAGAAGATAAAAACAGAGTAAAACACACGTAGGGTTTGAAATCTCTGTCATATGAACATGTTCTGAGCTTGGAGATAAACACAGCTAATGTTTTATGATAAAGATTTGCCACAACATCAGAAATTTATTTTCAAACACCATTTTTTTTTATTTTTAAATGAGTCATAATTCAGATTTATTGTTAGCATCACCTGGAAATTTTCTAACTTTTATAAGTTCTTGTACTGAGTCACACCAAAGCAATGATTTAAACCCCATTTATCTTGTGCATGTCTTTATTGTGGAAAAATTCAGGTCATAGGCTTGATCCATGCTGAATAATCTCATGTTTAGCAATGATAAATAAATGCTTACTCAAAAACACAATAAAATGGTTGACCTTCAGTCACTGTAGGTTTTTTTTAATCAACACTCTTGAAGGATGGTCCTTCACCTTTGTTTTATATATGAACATTTAAAAATATAAATGAAAAATCACAAATATGACAAACTTTTTTAATAAAACAGCTGAATGTTCCAGTTTTGTTATAAAAACATCCCTAAATTAAAATAAACCTGTTAGAGCTGATTATATTTGTTGTAGGAACAATTAGAGAATCACCTTGTCATTTGCATTTCCCAAAGAAAGACCTGCATAACTTTTAATAACTAAACGAGTTTAAAGTAAAAGTAAGAACTTTCGCAGACCTTATAATCTTTCGCACCGGGCTGACAGACAGGAAACACGGCCCGAACAAGAGAGCTGTCAGCCGAAACAACAAAACCAATCACACAACTCCTTCAACAAGGTCACTCGGTACAGAATGTGGTAAATTATGTTGGTTGTTCCCTGTCAATTACGGCCAAAAAACTAAAAAAGTAAAATTGGATTAGGCGCAAAGAATGATTGTTGTAAAAAGGAAAACATGCGAGGAGACCAAGGAAGGAATGACAGCATCAGAACAGATAGCTGGAGACAAATGACTTGGAAAAAGAACAAAAGAATTTAAAACAATAGGTGGAAACATAAGTTAACTTGGGATGCATCTTCGAAAAAAATCAGCTGAAGAGAATTGATCTAACATACACAGAAAGAGAAAACATACATGTGTCCACAGCCTCTGCTGGTTTGGATTTAAAGCAAATAACCAGGGTAGACAGAAGTCATTACCTCTACAGGTGGACACTGAAGTCTTGAAGGCTTGTTTATTCCACCAGTAAAAAGCCAATATGGTGATATTAGAGTCTTAGTCATAGGATGATAATACAAGTTGCCACAAATCAACGACTGTCAAAGGGTTTCTTCAGAAAAGACATGTCAACTTGCTGATATGAGCAATAAACAGTCTGGACTGATAATTTACGTTGTAAATTGAAAGAAATGGCTCCTGACAAGGCTTCATCCTGCCAAGCTGATCTGTCAGCCGCTATCAGAGGAAGCTGGAATGTGTTTGATGAAAAATATTTTCTATTAGCAGTCTACGCCACAAAGAATTCAAGCTGTCACAAGAGCTGGAAATGGTGCATCTGTCACAAATAGGGATCTTTTGTTTGTTTTATTCACTCGTAGTCCCCGATTTTTTTGGTACTCTCTCAAAAATAGAAACTTCTGGAAACATTAATAATTGTTTTTTTTTATTGTTTTACAAACCCAAAACATTGAGCCATTTGAAATCTGTTTGCTAATTTAAGATGAAGAATCCAAGAGTATTAATCCCATATTTTTTTTGCCAGAGGATGTATCATAAAATAAAACAATATCATTTCTGTGCATGAGAACAGCACAGTACATACGAGTGTATGACGTGCAAAGTAACCCCCAAAACTCCAACAAAACCCAATTTTGACTTCCTGCGGGCACTTTTTTCTAACCTTTTCCAGTCAGAAGTTGGAAATTCAGTGAGAATTTGTTATCAAATGCAGCATACGTAGGAGAGCAACATCGTTACATAATACGCTTATGAAAATCTTTAAAATGTCTACAATGTGATGCAAGCAACAGTTTCTAACATTCACCTCTAAAAGCCAAAAACTAAAACTGAACACAAAGAACAGAGTGGAGAGAGAGAACTATGAGGAGAGGGGTGGGAGAGCGAAGTTGAACTGTGGCCGAAGTCGTCTGCCAGCTGGGAGGCTTTCTGTTTGAGTCCAGCTTTTCCACTCTTTGTCAAAGTGTCTTTGGGCCAGAAACTGGACCCCATATTGCTGCTGATCTGCAAATCAGTGTGTGTGAATGAGTGAATGTAGCCTTTAATGGAAAAAGTGTTTTGAGTGGTCAGTAAGATGAACAAAGTACTATAAAAATACAACCAATTTACCATTTAATCTTGTGGTTTTTCCTATCAGATAATTAATTCCGACCAACACAGACCTTTGGGCCTTGGGAAACCGTGTCAATCTACAAAGTAATGTTTTCTTTACATGAAACAAAAAAAAAGGTAAAGATACACCAAATAAGCTTCTAAAATGGTGAATATTAAGGGAACATAAAAAGCTTATTTTAAGCTCGATATTTTTATTGCATGATATTGCATGATTCACAGTGCAAAACAAATCCTTATTTATCTCCTTCTGCCTGTTATGTGGCCCCTCAGCTCAGCTGCTGCCTGTAATATTAGCTCCAGGCTCTTTAAACCCATAAAAGCCCATTTTCTTCTGACTGGCAGGCTTTGTGGAAGCCTGCCGAGGGGCAGCACTCAGTGCTTGTGAGCAAAGCCTCATCCTTTTGCTATTGTTGAGCTTCTAAAAAGCAACTCTAAACCTACTAAGTCACATAATTTCTTGTTCTCACTTAACTGAAAATGGCAACTTGTCTAATCTTTATGTGAATGTGATTTCTAGGTCCTGAAATGTGAAAGCCAACAGTACCAAGTTGGTTTGGGGTTTTTTATGTTCAGGGTTTTTTGTTTTTTTGCAATATATTTGTTGATCTCAATAGGTTAAGGTAGGAAATGAACTAATTAGGCATTCAAACATTAAATTAGATTTCCCAGCTGACCTAAATCATTTCAACAAATATCATTGTATAATTATTATTATTAAAACACAAGGAATATTATACAGAATCCAAGGCTGAAAATGAAGCATAAAGAAGGGGAACTTTTTATTTAAGGTGCCCTGTTCCTAATTTTAAAACAACAAAACCAATAAGGCCACGACTATTTAAATACTGAGCACAAACCAGACCTGAAAAAGCTTTTCTTCTTTTCAGTTTTCTTTCAAAATCACCAAGTTCATAAAAATCCATGAAAGTTTCTTCAGCTGAAAAATATTGAAACAATAATTGAATTCATTATAAAGTTTTACTCCAAGGAGTGACACGTCAGCTTTAGTGAAAACAATAAACTATTTAATTTGACTAAATCCTTACATTTCATGACGTGACTTCAACAGGGTGTCGGTGTCTTTTCTTACATGCGTTCGTAAACAAGAGGAAATTTTAAAACCGCGGTACATTACCTCTCAGGCAGGTGGTTTTGTATAAATACAAATATTTGATCAACTTTCATCTACTCATCGCAGGGTTTAGACAAAAACACTGAAAGGAAAACTCCACAACAAAAGGCTATGAAACGCTAGATCAGAAAGCCATAATGACAATATTATTTCTCTTTAATTTGGCATGGAATTTACTGAGGTTAATGGAGGCTAAAATGCACCGGTTAATAAAGGGATCCACAAACGTGAGATTTGTGTGTTTAAGATAATTGTACGGGCTCAGAAATGTGCCTTTCAAAAATGATTAACCTCGGTCCTTCCCACACCAGGTTGTGTTGAATCCAAACACACATACACACAAAAAAAAGTCGTATTTGGTTTAGGCAGCTATGCTAAGACTTGCTCATCTATATCGTGTTCAAATTCACTGGGATGCAGCTGCAGCTTCACTGTGTAAAAGAGTTGAGCTTATGTTTGGTTTCGGTTTCAGAAAAGAGACAAGAGCACGAAACCTGCAAATATTCACTGTGACAAGACAGTCAAATACAGTACACCGTCACTGCATCGAGTTGTTTGGGGGGTTTTTTGTTTGCTTTGTTTTGTTTGTTTGTTTGCCAAGAGGAGGTAAAACAGTTCCACTCACACTGAACTACAAGTTTTTTTTTATTTCTTTGTTTTAAATAGAGATATTCTGGATGCAAGTTGTGCTAACAGATAAAAAAGTGTTTCTTTTGTATTCTTTGATTTTTCACTTGAAAAAAAAAACATATTTTAAGTAAGTTCTGAGTGTAAATAGAAGCCAGGCTAGTGCTTTCGCTTGGCCCCCTGTCGTAACTCTGAGGGAGAATGTCTTGACTCGTCAATAACACATGCTTACTAATAAACACGTTTCGTTTGTCTCCTCAACAGGTCCTCATAAGTTTTGTAAAGAAGCTTTTTCTTCCAAACCCAGCAGCTCTAAAAGAGGCTTTTAGCACTCCTGAAGCAGGTTGCTAAAAATTGCTTCAAAAAATAAAATGCATGAATGACGAGTGATGCATCAGCATCTAATTCTAATGGGAAAGATTCAGCGATCTCAAAGTGCGGGTTTTTTGCTGTTGTGATAGGACAGGAAATGAGGACGTCGATGCATTACTGCCGAAGGAAACATTTCAGCGTTGTGCCGTGCATTTTTTTTTTAAATCATAAGATGCTGTAGTCCACAGCTATCACAGGAAAACAAACTCTAATGTCAGTTGTTTTATTACCAGTGAATGTCAGCTCAGCAAATACTTTCATATCTGGAAGAAAACACTTTATGGAAGAAGAAAAAAAAAAAAAAATTATGAAAATCAAAGCAATGTCTTATCTGTTGCCAGTTTAATGTATTTCTCTGTTACAAATCAGAACCAGAAGTCCCCACTCTGAGCAAGGACATAAAAAGCTAAAGCTAATTTGTTTCTCTGTGTTGAACATTTAATTCACCCATAAGGGGGGAGTGGGGGTAGAGTGAAGAAGAAGCCATGCAACAATTAATTTAAGAAGTGCGCAGAACAGCAGATGTACAGAAGGCAGATTTTTGAGGCTGCATCGCCACACTTTCTACTCTAAGACATCTTGAGAAAACGGCATGCAATTTGTGGGCACGGACTGTGAGAATAATAAAACAATTTCCCTTGAAAGAGTCTGTCAAGAACACAGAAACTAACCAACATATATTGATTAAAATATAATGCGAAGCAGTTCTCAAGCCACTGATTAATGCAAAATTAAACGCAGAGTCTTGCCACTTCTTGTTGGATGAAGAAGTTCTACATCATTATAAGCTCGTGAACAAAGGGATGGAAATCTACTCTTTGCTCCCTCATTCTTCACTGTGACGGTCTGCGGATCTGAGAGTCACGCAGCAGAGCTTTTTATCCGTCCCCTGCTGCACCCCGACGCCCAGCTGGATCCTTCATGCTTCTCCGTTTATATGTGAACCTGCACACGTGTGTCAGGTATATAAATGTAAGTACACGACTCACAGCAGAGGGAAACTTTATGACGCATATTACCAATAAACCAATTTGTTTCTTTGTTTTCAAGTGTGCGTGAGATGGTCGTATATAATCTCAGATTACGGGTCTCAGTGGGACTCTACCAAGGCACTTCGGAGTGCAGCTCTGTGAATCACGTCAACACAAACGGAGGGGAGGAGGGCGTCTTTTGGGAATTACAAAAGGCTTTCTGGGCTCCTGCCCTTGCTTCTTAGCGGGGGGTTTCAAAATCCAGGTGACGGGGATTCTTTCGCGCAGTCTTCTTGCTGCCGCCGACGGCTTCATCCGATTTACCTGCTAATTCTGTTCCAGCTGCTTCTCTTTACTTACATTCAACTGGACGCAACCGAGGCGCGCAGTCAAAAAGGAGACGTTTAAACCTATTCGTGGATAAAAACTGGGAGCTGTCCACAGATTGTAACATTTTCCCCAACAAGTTCTGCTATGTTGAGACAGCATAACAATCTTCAATTAAGGAACATAGATATGGGAATAGAGAGCCTCCTGATTGTCCGCTGACAGACAGTGACACCTCTGGGTGTTCTGCATAATAATCAACAGCAGTAAATAAATCAGCAATGATAAAGGGAAGAAGAATGGAGAGGGGAGCACTCAACAGGCAGACTACTGCTACCATAGCAACTGGCAAGCTATATCCCAGCTGTCAAAATTTAATTTCCTCTGCGTCAATTTTACAGAAGAGACAAGCGGAGAGACGGTGTCTTAACACAGCACACAATGCAACACAGGCATTAAAGATACATCACACAAATATTCGCTGGTCTAATGCGCCTTCCACGAGACACAGAGAAACATTCATTACTGTCACAGGGAAATGATGCTGTTTAAACTACAAACACGCACGAAAGATTAAAGAAAGCTTTATCAAACAGAGCATATTAAACGATAAATACTCATTATTTAACTGCCATGTAACTGATGCCGTCTACTTTTTTCTTTTTTTTTTTGTTTAACTGCTTAAATTAAATTTTCCCACCATTCGAATATGTAAACATGTTAAAAGTTAATCAGAAAGTACAACAGGACACCGCACATTTCAGAGACAGATCTGACCCAGAGCTGATTTATTCAGCTCTTTCATTCCACACAATTCTGCCTTGCTTCTTCTCATTAAATGTACTGTATCGTTTAGAGTTAAAGTCACAGTCGAGGAAGTTGAGCAATCAATAATCACTGATTTTATGATTAGAAACCAGAAAAGTGTACTGGGTCTCTAATGAATGATCTCTGGTACAAGGCAACGGACACTTTGTGTTTCTACACATTTAACTACATTCAGTCGAATGTAGGACGCCGTATTATTTCAGGCTCCTCTTTTTTTTTTTTTTATTCCTCCTGAAATCTCAAGATGCACCTTGCTTCCTACAAAGACAGAAAAACAGATAAATGCTGCTTACTGCGTTAGGTTTGGTACAGTATAACTTAATCCTTAAAGACAGAAAATCAAATGCCTGCCACAAAAAATCACCCAGCCGTCAAGCATTAAAAAGAAATGCGCATGAAGGACTGTGCGTTTTGATTTGTGTGCTTAGAACAGATGTTTCGTGCAGTCTGTCAGGCAGCATGTGGTCTCCTGCAGCCAATACTCTTTCTGGACGACTGACTGACAGAAGTGGATGTGGACTCACTTGTGTTACACATGTTCTGGGTGCAATAATCTGTTTACAGAGTCATGTTGTGCAGACCAGGCTCTCTTTAAGGGGACACAGAGTCTCTTAAGTAGAAGTCATCCAGTTATATTATAAAACATGAAGGTTGGATTAAGTATGTCATACTTAGTTTTGAGATAAATCTAAGGAAAGTACACCGAAATCAGCGTAATGTCCTCTGAAGTGATGGGAATACTAGCTCGTGTGTGTGTGTGTATTTGTGTTTTCTTGAGTGTGAACAGAAGGGAGCTTGCTCTGCCTCCAGCAAATCAATGTCCCCTCGAGGGAACGTGGAACCTGAGACAAAGAGCAAAACAGGCTTGGAGAAAAAGGAAGACTCCGAAAGAAATAGAGGAAGCTCTGGGCAAACACGTTCTGCTATTTCCCTTCCCGCTCTCAGCTCCGTGCTCACAGAATGAAGACATTTTCCAGTAAAATTTGTGCGATAAGATTTTGTTGGAGAAAATCAATTAAGAGGCCGAACTAAAATGGTGAGAAATTAACACCTGCCAACAGCTATTCAGAACTCCAGTGACTCTGAAATTTTCTAAATCTTCCTTCGTCACTGAATGAAAATTCAATTTATTGGCAGATAAATCTCCTTTCAGTGGTCTAGACTCTTTGTTTCTTATTATGCCTTACTTCCACTCTTTTACAGTTTGTTTTGGATAACAAAGTGAAGCATTTTTGTGGCATATTCAGATGTATTTCACAAACCTGCATAAACACAAAAACGTCCAAAATGAATAGCATACTCTGCTGTAGTACGTCATTCAAAAGAGGATAATACTTTTGTACTTTTTCCTGAAGTCTCTTCAAAAGCATCTTCATCTAAACAATGATTGAGCTCCGTGTGAGCACAGATGGGGAATAAGTGGCAGAAACTACAACTGCTCAATGAAATGTACAGTGATAGATAATGTTGAAAGTAACTGAAAAAGGAAGTAAGGTTTGTACAATAGTCCTGTCACTGCTTGTGTTCATCCAACCTAGACTGAGTATGTATATGCACAGTATATATACTGTATATCCATCTCTGCTCCTGGATATTCCTTTCCATAGCAAATGATGCAGATTATACCCTGCCCAATGAACAACAATTGCGGCATATAGAGCATTTCTTCCACTGCACCTCTCTTCCTGAAGTCTCAGGAGAATCCCCATAAGTTTAAAAAACAGCAACAACACAGGGCCAACGTTGTCCATAGCGCTTCCGTTGTTTACACAACTTGCCCCCCCGACGCTGCCCCGCCCCCCGCAACACGAGGAGGCGTTCCTTTGCTACCAACCAAACTGGCTGGTGTAAACACGATGCATTCTTTAAAGAGCCGAGCCGAGTAGAGTGGAGTAGAGCCGGACTTCTGAATTAGGGCCCGTGTTAAAGAGGCATATATGTTCAATGTGGAACATGTACAGAATGTTCCACATTGAACATCTAAAATAACTATCTGCTGCACAGTGATGCATAGTAAACTCCAAAAACAATCAAGTTGCTTAAACCACACTTTTTTGTCTTTTTTAATCAACCTCTTATTCTCTAAAGTGATATCGCTCTGACTGCTATCTCCTGCAGGTAAGTCACTGAGTGCAGAACCCCATTTCAGAAAATCTGAACTATCCCTTTTTTTAACTCATGTGAGCATTCAAAATGTTTAATCAATAAGGGAGTAATGTACAGTAAAAATATGAACCTAAAGCCTGGTGCACACCAGTATGTCAACGTGGTGATGTTAGAAGTTGTCTAAAATCTGCTTTCATTTATTCATTTTCTTTTTTTTTTGGTAAAGCGATACATTCTTATGCTGCTGCTTATTGGATTATAGAAGATAGAATCATTTTTTAACTTTCTGACATTTTCTGGCTAGACCGTGATGCATCCATCACAGCAAACTCAATTGAGCTGACAACAAAAAAAAAATGGAAAAAAAACATGATTTTAGCTGAATTACATTTCAGCCTCAATCTCCAAGAAAGAATTCAAATATTTGTAAGTGTGGGAGGGAACAAGTCCACTACTTAGAAAAATATATACAAAAATGAATGAACTACCTGACAAAAGCCTTAGATGGGTTGAAAAGGTTGCTTGTGTGATTCACTGGAACTGTCTAGACACAGAAAAAGTATTTTTATTCACTCAAGCTTTCAACAAGCTTTATAGGAAGGATAAAAAAAAAGAATCCTTCTCGGAAAAAAAAAGAGGCACATGAAACTACAGAGTCTCAAAGTTTAGCAAATGTGTCAAACTGTACTTCAGAACCACACACACACACACACACACACAAGTTGACCAACACAGTCCCTGAAAACAAAGATTATTGCTAGTTTATTCCAGAGTGAGCATGTTCTGACAGATACAGTATATTTACTCTATGGATGCCAGCAGCAAAAAACAAAATAAATTCAACTAGCGAGGAGAGGGAGGAACACTGAAAGGTAAAGTAATAATCATCTGCAGGCTTGTCAGATAGACCACCAGACACCACTGGTGATACAACCCTTTATTACCCACTGGCTCCATAAAACCAAATAAGCCCCATCCACAGAGATGCTCTGCGTGAGTGTTGCGGGCATCTTTACGGAGAAGAGTGGGTGTGTATGCACAAATGTGTTATGAGCAAAATGTAGCCAGATTTGAAGCACGGAGAGAAAATAAGTGGCCAAATCAAATTACATATGAAATCGTCCTTGGCAATGGTACTAATATGTACAAACAGAAGCTGAAAGTGTCCTCTTTCAGCTGCGAGCCGCCAGGAGACAGAAGACAACTTACGTTTTTTTTTTATTCCAAGTAAAGTCAGTTATTTATTTTCTGTCTCCTTTCACGGGGAGTGAAAGGCATAAAACATGTCACACGTTTACACAAAAACACTCAAGATAAGCAGTTCCTGGAATGGACGTTCACCTTCCTTCTTTCTCTTTGTGTCTCTCAGATGGTCAATGAGTGGACAGAGTAAAAAAATAAAGAAGTTATTGCCGCAGCTGGAGCAAACTGAAAGTATTGTGTACAAAAGACGACAGCTCAGTGGGTAAGAGGACCACAACAGGTCTTTGAGTTTTACATATGCTCCACTGGAGTCTGTTTTACAAAACCAGTACATACCATAACCCATTCTCTGACATGACCAGAACACTGTCCTGTATTTGGCTTTCAGACCCCTGGGAGGTTTAGTTGATGATTAACTATCCAACAAAAAAAAACGGTTCAAGCAACATTCTGATCCTGTTGCTGTTTCGTTTCACGCAACAATTAACTTTTGAATGGTGTTACCACCTTTGAGTATTGACTGCCACCGCTTTGCTGCCAACACGATAAACTGCCTCTTCCAAGTTATCCTTTTTCATTTGGCTTCAAACCAAAATGTGCCCAGAGTTATCCTGTGGTTTCGTGGCTTTACAACTAAATCCATTACTCTGAGTCAATAGAGACTCATATTAAATGCACTTGGTAAAATATTAGAAGTGCTTCCAAATAAACAAAATGGCACCTTTAAATCGAACCAGATGAACAGCCAGAAAACATCACTGGCAAAGTGAAAACAGCGATAGAAAAATGGCATTTCTTTTTCTATTTTTCAGATGTTTTAACACAGTAGTATAATACAAACTGAGTAAGGCTCCCATCAAAATTTAGAGAAACCATTAAAGTTTTACAGACAATAAATGGAATAGAACAAATGGCCCGTCTAGTGTGTAGTTTGTCAATATATTGTAAAACAGCTATTCCTACCCTAAAAAGTTGAATGAAGGACAAAAAGTGTTGACTGCAATCCTAATGTTTTGTATTTCACAGAAGAATTACGGCAACCTCGTCAAGATGTTTGGAACAACCAAACTGCTAAACGCTGTGTCTTTATAAAAAACATGCTCATAGACATTGCATTTATTTGGCACTTCAATGGTATTCAAAAGTGCTCAAATTTTCTTCTTAAAACACCAAGACAAAGACAAAAAAAAAAACACACACAACTATCCTGGCAAAAATGTGAAACTCTAAAACATGTTTGTGTTTCGTGTTTGTCTCTTCTGTGGGATTCCTGCGGGGGAATATCTGTTGTGTTTGTGCACTCCACACATTTACCTCTGACTGTTTTCCTTTCCTGCGATGCGATCTCCGGGCGGGTCCAAGGGAGAGGGGAGCAGGTTGAGACAGGAGGTCAGAGATTGGCTCGAGTCTTCTCTGGACACTGTGAACCCATCCAAACACAGCCACAATCACTACATTAGGCTAATTGTCCCATCACAACTTATATGTGTACTTATAATAATGATGGGTCTGTTTCGAAGGTCATTATAGAGGAGAGTGAATTAAGTTGGGTGACAAAAGTAAAGATTTCTACATTCTTCCTGCTACTGCAGACTTTCTACTACGTGAGCATGTGTGATTTCAGCCCTGCTGCTGAACACTGTTGGCCATAAATTGCAGTGAAACAGCTTTCTTTTTAATAAAGGCCTCAACAGGCCACATGAGAGAGGTAAAAACGCGAAGCACCAATGAGAGTGTGTAGGTGTGTGGTACTGTGGGATGGGTATATACTGCATATCCTGTTGTGAATGTATGTGTATATATATACACATACATACATATATATATATATATATATATATATATATATATATATATATCTTTATAGGTGCCTGTGCATGTTTCTGAGGCCGTCTTCATTGTGCATTCAGCCTGAGAGCGTGAGCATGTGCGTGTCCCTAACTGACTCACTTTGATTAGGTTGAAGAACCTTATTCTTTTATTGCGAGCACAAAGTCTTAGTCCCTTGACTTTATGAGAATAATTCATCAAACCTTTAATTTCATGCTACAGTCTGCAAACCATTAGGTCTAATGACTAAGCATGCACGCTTGTGTGCTAGTGTGTATTAATGATGGTGCCTCCTTTAGGTCTTTATCAGCCGGCGCCTGTTGAGATGCTTTCATTATTTTGTGTAACTCTATGGGGGCTCTGTTCAAACCCAAATTCTCTCACAAAACTCTTTAAACCCTTTGAGAATGGGAATTTGGTTGATTAGGGTTGAAAGTCCACATGTTGCCTTTATACTCTTACTAAACATTTACCTTTATTTGACAGGAGTTCAGTTATTATTGTGAGTCAGGCCGGGACATAAAGATAGGCTTGGAAGTGATAAATTCAAATTTTTGTAAACGTGTACGCCCACTTGAAGGATTTAACACTGGTCATGTAGACGGTGATCAACTTCAAACCATTTTAAGCTTAAATTTACTTTACTTTCTAAAAAAATTTGATCTTTTAAAGGGGTAGTTTGTCTTTTAGATCATGTTTTTCTTTTTTTTTTTACATAAAACAGATGTTTTCTGTTCATTATTTACTACTTTTGACAAAGTCTTCTTTACTATAAAGATTTTAGGCTTTACATTAGGTTGAACTGCTAGGAAATTTAAGTTTAAGCTGTTTTAGATGGTAAAAATCTGTTCTTGTATAGATCATGTTCTGAGTAGCTGTTAGCCTACTGCCTACTGCAGATAATACACTGACTGCTCATGACTACTCCACATAATCCCACTTTTTAAAAAAAGAAGAAAAAAAAACTACCCCTTTAAAAATGATGGAAATAACTGAAGGTAAAATAATCAGCAACATAATGACAGTGTTTACAATAGCATATGAAATGGCCCTTTTATCGTGATGCTTCTGTAATTAACATTAGTGCTCGCAAAAGTTAATAGTTTAACTTTACTACATCCACTTACAGCAGCAAAATTAATCGCTACCTTCATATGACATGAATGTGCAACAAATGAACTGATGAACGCATCAAGAGATCGTTTAATTAAGTTCATCTTAACATATTCTCATATGGAACGTTATAGAACCCTGATGCACTTAGTCACCACAATAAAAACTCTTTATGCGTTGTATGAAAGCTGAAGTTACAGTTTGGCACTTGCCGCACGGAGGTAGGACATGAGCAGCAACAGTCACTTTTCAGCCATGAGGCGCGTCAGCGTGACTGAAACGCCCAAACAACAAAAACAGATAGATTGCTGTGAATGAGGTAGCCGGATCGAAGTTGTGTCACACGTTGAAAGAAGCTGGAGGAAGACTGGTTTCATATGATAAGGTGATGGAATTGATGTGATTTAATGAAAAAACGAAAAGAAAACCAGAGTGGCAGACAGTGAATAAAACGACAGACATGAGCAGGAGAGGCCAACCGGCGAAGGTGGGGAGAGGAAAACCTGTGACATACAGAATGAGAAAGTATGAGCAAATATTTGCTTGCACAGGAGGAGGAAAAATATAAATAAATCTGAATGTGTGAGGATTGCGAGTCAGAGCAGAAAGCAGGAACTTGTCTTCTTGTTTCCGAAAATCAACCAAACCCATTAAAAAAAAAAAGGTAAAACCACTATAACAACAGTGAAGGGGTTACCGTGGCGATGTCTCTGATCATCAGACAGGTCCAGGTCCAACATGAGATCGTCTTCATCCAGTTCTGATGAGCCCAGGTTGTTCAAAACATCCTGGTCAGAAAAAGTAAACAGAAAATACAAAATACTTTTATTCAAGTGATTAATGTGAGCCTCCTGCATTCCTGACAGGAAACAAACACCTTGAAGTTGTTCTTGTAATTAAATGGCGGGGCGTCGTTTGGTTATTTTTTTTAATCTTGTTCTCTAATAACATGAGTAAAAATCGAATTGTTTCGAAATTGTCAAATGAATTTCATTCAAGTAATCCAAATGGTTTATAAAACTCATTGATCCATGTTACAAAAAACTGATAACACCTCTTTAATACATATTTATTACAACATGAGATTTTTTATTATTATTTTCATGTCGGCAATTACCAGACATCAGGTCATTCATCATCGCTTTCAAAGTTATGAAAGCATTCTGTGAGTTCTCTGATCCAGGGATGATAACAGTTTGAGTTGACAAAGGAATGAAGAAGACAAACGAGCCTGCGTGTGTTTTGTGTAACATCTGTCAGCTTTCTGTTTGCAACGAGCGAAAACCTGCTGCTGAGCAAACTAGAGAATCTTCGCCCTTCAAAAGGTATTTAATTCCCACGAAAACAAGATTATCATGTAGTCGTGAAATTTTCCAAAAAGGGAAAAAAAATCCTAACAGTCTAATCTTGTAAAATAAGCAGCGCTGAAAACAAAAACCTTCATTCAATTCAACTGAATGTTTGTGCCAAAAAAAAAATTTAAAAATCCAATTTTTACTGCTGACATCCTTAAGTGAAATTTTTTATTCTCACATAAATTCCAGAAACTCCCTTTAATAGATTCAGACCTAAATAAAACTAATTCAATAAAAGAATAAAGATTCCTTCACCTTTGCTAGCCCTAATGCTACACAGAAACCAGGCTAACGTAGCTTCCAAAGATCTTAGGGTTAGGATTTAAGATTTGTCCCACATGTTTGAGGTGTTAACTGAGCTGCACCAACCGGGCTGTTGGAGTGACGCTACATCACGTCCTGCCAGCACAGAGTACTTACTGATAACGTCTCAATCAAATTATTTATTTTTAAACCATAGGAATGCAGAACAGTTGTGTTTATTTTGGTTAAAATGCATTGCAAAGGTCAATGCTGCCATCTAATGGCCTTAAAATAAGTCCAAACAAAGCAAAAGAAAAAAGGGGGCAAAAAAAAAATGATGCATATTATTATGGTAGTGCTTATCATAGAAGCTAATAAAAACAGTTGGAGCAGGAAATCAGTTTTGGACAAATATATATATATATATATATATATATAAAAAAAAAATAAAACCAAAGTTAAAGCTTAGGTTAGAAATTCATGCATTAGTCCACAATCTTTAATGTTTTCTTTTGAAAATACTCAGTCATCCAGGTCATGGTAGGATGTGGAAAGAGAATAGAAACACAGACGTTTACACTTTTAAAACTACAAGTCTGCATGATATATTTATTCTTCAGTAAATGTGGGTGGGCTGCAGCCCTCAGGGCACACCAGTTAAAATAATAAACCCTCTATTTAATGTGGTGAGCTCTCAATACTGTCTAACACCTCAAACAACCTTTTAGGCAACATTTTGTGACATTTCAAAAGGGTTTATTTGCCAACTACTGCTCACTGCAGCCTTTGAGAACCATCCCCATTGACTGGGAGATGCTGCGGAAACGTCTGTGCGATACAACAAGCCATAATCTTAGAATATCTGCAGAGGGATCAGAAAATCCAATAACCAACTCTGTTTAGCTCACATTACAGTTATATGAACATAAACAACCTCCAGGCCACTGTCTGTATCGATCTCCTCCTGTTTGAGAGCAAGAGCCACTGACATTCCCCACTACCCAGACACACGTCTGAATTTCCAGCTAAATTGCTGTTTTCTCAGGCAATACCTACGTGAAACTAGTCTGGGCTGTGTATGAACATATTATATTACGATGCTGTTTTTTTTTTCCACCCCACCCCCCTCACTGGAAGTTCGCTGCCATAAATGTCAGGAAAAAAGCAGAAAGGACTGCATTTGATGTATTGCCCCTAAACAGAAGAGCTCATTTCAGTTATTGGAGCTAATAGCTGAAAAGATATTGGAAAAGAAATGTAGACCAATGCTGTTTATTACTCCAGCTCACATCCTGCATATGAAGTCAAATTGCCATCTTTAATGCACCTCTCTAACCACAGAAATACCCTCTTACAACCCCACTAACTCACCATTTTATTTCACGTGCGGTTTGATTGAGGATAATCCCCGAGTTAACAGAGATAATATTCGATTCATTAAAAGATGGCTCTATCTCCTGAATGCCGACCCAAAACGACATCCGAAAACAGAGATCAGGGAAAGAATGAGGTTCGCTCGGGTCATTAAAAGCCACTGGGTTTTTGGTTTTACGCTTCAATCTAAATCACATACTCAGTCAATGAAAATTACATGTTTTCAGTGCTTAAGGTACCTAATGCATCAGGATGAAGGGGGAGCTGTTTTGCGTTGCAGCCAGGTATTATGGCCTCCGGCAACGGAAAATATACGAACTAACAAATGACTTCATTCTAACTGAGCAGGCACTTCACAGCCACTTGTGTTTACAGTGCACCTCAGGGCGCAAAGGATTGAATGTCCAGTCAAATTAGAAATCCGTTGGCTGAATAAAATCCACACAGGAAAAAAAAAAAAAAAAAAAGTTTATCCTCACGGCCTCACAGCTTATGACCTGACGTTTGTCGCTTTCAAGCAACTTTGACTGTCAGCACGACACAGTTAGTCATTTCAAAGCAAAGAACACCTCCTTTGTATCTTTTTAATAAATATAGATACTTTAAATGTTAGATATTCTGGTCTAAAACCCAAACCACGTGTACTGACATCATTAAAAAACTTTATTGACACCATTTTCATTTTTATTCCAATATTTTACCATTTTTAGTTGCCTTAATTTCCCTCATAGGATCAATAAAGTGCTGGATGTTTCTATTTTATTTATATTCTTTTCTAATCTGGACAGTAAAGACATCAGAAGAAGATACTGACTGCGCATTACCTGTTTAGACTGTATTCTGAAAAATAAATGTGCCTTACGTTCAATTTTCCACCACAAAATATGAGCATTTTGGCTTATCTCACCAATAACTGAATATGTGTTTATTAGTGATCATACTTTCACCAATTACAAATTCTCTACAGTGAAACTACAAACAAGTCAAATGGTCTGAACCTTGCCTCTGAAAAAAAAAAAAAAGAATTGCTGTGTGAAAGATATTTGTGATGCTTTCAAATAAACCGAGTGAGTATTAAAGACCAATATGTGCAAATACCCTCATTGTTTATCAACCATCTGCCTGTAGTTTTTACTATTTGTCTCAGAGAGAAAAAGCATCTTTATCTGTTGTATGATTAAAACTAGACTCATTTATAATAATTAGCTTTTCTAAGGCTGCACCAAATAAAAAAATAAAAAAATTTGGAGAGTATGAAAACGAGGCGTTGTGCATTCCAGCCCTGCCAGCCAGCGAGCTGCTGAGCAATTGTTGAAACGTAGAAGCAAGGAAAGCGAATTGCAGCTGAACTTTTCTGCCATTTTCTGAATGTCAGTCTAGTGCTAACAAAGGCACATGTGCAAAGTTGGTCTGCCTGTCTCCGAGATGAGAGAATTTTGCGCGAATGTTTTGTGTAAGTCGATTTTCGCGAGCAGGTTTTCGAGTGTAATCACAATCGGCCTGTCACAGTATTATTTTAGATGTCACTGAAAGACCAACACTGTGTGTGCTGGAAAGAAAAATGTCTAACAGCGTTTCAGAAGTACTATTTCCCCCCCTTGGTTTTTTTTTTCCTTTTTTTAATCAGACACAACTGGATTGAGATCCCCAAACTGCATGAGCAAACATAAGCCGGCCTCACTTCAGAAAAGCACTTCAGACGTGCAGTCAGTCTCGGCGAATTACATCATTCAGCCGTTTCTCGATGCAAACCCGAAGCTTGATATGCTTTATGACAGTTATAATCTGTTGGACTGTGATAAAAAGAAAAAAAAGAAAAAAAATCCAACAATAAAGCACGTCCACCTGGCGGACTGTTTGTACGCTTTAACGTGTTTCTGTTTAGTTCTGCACAGGTGCTGAACTGAGCAGGCCTTATCACAGAGACACCAGAGAGTCATGTGGTAGATCTCCAAACAATCTGCAGACCAATCCAATCGTTAGATTCATTCACTCACTGTGGTCATACATTTATTTAGACATTACTGCCTGCATACGTTCATTTGTTTTGTTCATATTACACTCTGTTAACGTTAAAAGAAAAGCCGGGGTGTCTAAATGCAGTTTTTCATTAGCAATAAGTGCATTAAGCTGACAATAAACTTTTATGAATGGCTGAGAGGCAGGATGTAGTTTAATATACACTCCCTGGCTCTTACCTTTCCTCCATTACTCAGGCCCTGAAGGGCACTTCATAGGCCCGAGGAAAGGAAGAAGAAGATTACACCACGTTTAGTAAAGTGGACGTGGAGAGGCAGCTGCAGCCTGTACGACACACAGCGTCCACACCATGTTTGTTCTCTCCAGGAAGCGGGGTTTTTTTTCTCTCCAGGAGAATAAAAAGGATTGATTTAAACTAACTCGCCTCCCGTAGTGCTTCCTTGTGTGTGCCGTGGAACATTCAGCCCAGGAGTCGCTATAACCAGTTTCCAAAAACACAAAAACAGATGTAGGTGAAGTACGCAGCGACAAAAGGCTCCTGCAATGTGTGCTAGCAGATAAAACAAACAGGAGATAAAAGCCCTAAACCCGTCAGACGACTGAGGAAGTTTTTCAGTGCGTCATAAATCCATATTTACACTGATCTGCAAGAAGTTTACTTTAAATAGATTTAAATTCAAGACCGTTTTTTTTTTTTTTTTTTCCCTCCCACATATTTTCAAATCACGTCAACACCTTGTTTAAATATTTAAAAGATTCCTGTCTGGAAAAAAAAGTAGGATGTGGTACAACTACCTTCTCTTACTGTCTGTAAAAAAAAAAAAACACCTCATTATCAAAGTTTTCATAAATGTTTGCTAATCTGTCTAAGCTCTGCACACCGGTGCATTTTTGCGACGGGGAGGCAAAAACAAGCGCTCCGCGGTGGCGTGGAGAAATATTTATTCTATTTTTCACGGTCAGAGGCATCAGTAATGACTGAAATGGGCAAGCGCGTGCAAGCAACCGGCCGTAATTGTGGCCAAATTGCACGCACTCGTTCGAAACTCTAAGATTGGAGCTCATTGTGTAGCTGCAGTGACAATCAAGTGAAGATTTTCTCTATGAGAACACTAATATCCTTGCTTTGGATGGAAGCATACGGAGTCAAAAGTGTGTGGACATTAAATATATCTGAATTGTTTTACACACATCTGGACTTAATATGTATGAGTCTCCTCTCTGTCCCTACAGACTATGAGTGTAAGAGTAATTAGTCCAAATAGTCTGAAAAGAAAGATCCTTTTTCACATTTGTTATCATGCTTTTTGTTGGGGACTCGCCTCAGTATTGTAATTTTTCTTTTGCATTTGACAATAAGTGTTCCTGCCGAGGTGTTGCAAAACACGCTGCATTAATCAAATCACACAAATCTGAGCTTTTCTGTGTTGTGTCACCACTGAACCAACTTATCAACAGCCCCTTGTCTGTGCGGCAAAGTTGTGTACGAAAACAGCTGACGGCCTGCTGGTGAGCTGCCAGAATTTAGGTGATTAAAAGCTTTGTTGTTTTTTTGTTTTTTTTTTTAAATCAGCAAAGTGACACGGAGCTCTGTAAAATCACAAACTGTTCATGTTATGCTCTTTTAGTTCTCAAATGGCATCTTTTAATTGAACGAGCTTATTGAAGTTTCGTAATTAGTTCAGTAACGGATGCAGCTCAGGAATCTGAAACGTGTACATGTCTGAAGAACAGTAAAACAGTAGTTCTGGTCACTGAATGAAGTCGGGATTTCACAAAAAACATCTGCAGACAAGCTGAAGGCTGGTTTGGTGCTCAAACGACAGCTCACGGTGCGATGTAGGCTACGTGTTTAATAGCAAATCAAAAGAGTAAGCTATGAACTCAGTTACTGTTCCTCGTACTGGAGCATGAGCCGAGACCCATATGGGCTCATGGGTATTATAACAAATACATTAAAAACTGGTTTGGATAGCATTTAAATAAAGACAGGAAACATTCGGGTCAAAATATACAGTTTGCACCTGTTGCAAAGGGAGTTTTGGCACGTTTCCTTGTACAGGTGTTTGTAAAATTGATAACTCTGCACCTGGAAGGTCTGGTTCCAACGCTCTCTGTGTTCATAGGTCACTGCTTTGAACAGATTTATTTGCAAATACACGTGATTCGGAAAAAACTAGAGGAAACAGAATATGACGTGGGACTTCTAACCCGTTTCTTGACCGCATTTAAAACATGTCCTTCTGTTTTTGGTTCTGAAAGGTTCATTTAAAAAAATCATGTTGTGCTGTGGAAAGACAAGGGAGCACGCCCTTATCTTTAAAGGTCAATCTTATTGAGTGTGGGTTTATGTGTGTGTGTGTGTGTGCAAGCAGTTTTATCTCTAGTTATGCCCTACCTTGACATTATATACAGACACGAGACTGTACTTTTCATAAATTGATCATTAGTGCTGTTAAAGTGTGAAATCACAATAATCGAGCAAGAGGAAGTCACGTGCACAAAAACAGCCCATCAGTATTCATGGTAGACATCGTAGGGCACAGAGAAAGAACGGCACACACAAAGAGGTCAGGACTTACCAGACTTCCTAGTTTTGAAGACGAGGAGTTGTTTCTGTGTTTGAGCAGACTGCAACCCTCCATGCCCGGGGCGTCCCTGTGGTTTCCGTGGACACGAGGCCCACCGGCCCCCTCGGATGAGGAGCGCAGACGTCTCTCCAGCCGCATCACCTCGTGGTAGGGGCTGGCACTGTTACACAGAGACGCTGGAGGACAGAAACAAAACAAAGACGACCAAAAATCTGAAATATATTGAAATTAGACGGAAAGGTTGACATAATGATCTCTTGATTAATTTCTAAAGCAGTCGGACTTACTGCCTCCAGGGAAAAGGGAGTTCTTTCATAAAACTAAATGACAAAACCACTTTTACCTTTTCAGCTTTGTAAATGAAGTTAAAACTTCCCATCGTGGAGCCGCTCAGCTATATTGCTTTTTGCTCCAATTGTATTTATTGTTTTGCAATAATTAAGTTTTTTCAGATTACCTACACCGAGATTACTTTGTAACAATAAAACTCGAAAATGAACGTTAGATTTCAGGGGAAATGTTTCTCAGAAGGACAAGTGGAAGATTGCAGTAATTGCTCTGTGGCATGCTACAGGAGGATAGGAGTGAAGCAGAGGAGATATCACGTCCTCGCAAACAGCAACAGGCTTTAAAAACAAAACAAACACAAAGAAAAAATAAAAACCAGAACCATTTTCTCTCTCCACCCACACACATAGTGTACACAGATAGCTTTCGCTGTATGTAATGTGTATTCTTATTTTTGTACGCTTGGAAAAAAATACATAACAGTAAAAAAAAAGAACAAAGCTAATGGCATCATTTCAGCCACAAATCTGTGCAGCACGGAGGGAACTACATGACAAAGGGCTGGGGCTAGAATTAAGAGTACAAATCTCTGTTGTTGTGGAGGCCAACAGATAAGCTCATCAATTTTTTATGCCAGACTACCTGTAGTTCCTGCTTTTTGTTAGTGAACACTTTACAGTGTGATCAATATTCATCTGCATTCCTGCAGGCCTGGACTGGAACGCTGTGGTTGTGTTCGAGTTAATATTATAAGCTGAAACACAGCACGCCTCAAGCACCGACTAAACGACTGCTGGCAAATCATCGTGTCACTTCTGTAATGCACAGCATCACATTTTGGACGTTTGACTGTGAGTGCATCCATCCGTCCATCCGTTTTCTTTACCCGCTTCTTCATTCCGGGTGACGGGGAGCTGGTGCACACGTCTTACAATGAATAATAATCTTTGTTACGTTTTTTTATACACTTTGGATAGTTTGAGAAAAGATCAATTCTACAGATATATGTTGTGTAGATTTTCTTAAATTCGTGCTCTCTCAGTTTCCTTTGCAGCAAAGTGGTAAGAAACTAACATTAGGAGTAGGAATATACCAGGAAATAAATGAGGAAATGTCTACAAATACAGTAACCTAATCATACAGATCTTCATTTTATTAACTATCCACCTGCTGCCTTGAGGATGCTTTTATTTTTATGTACTGCAGTTAAAAACTTAGCCATGATTTTATTATCAAAGTTGGACATAAGGGCAAATAACTGTTGCTAATTAGTGTATAAACTGGGCGTAAAGTGTTTTTGCGTGTTTTCTCAGAAGTGAAAACGATTACAAATCATGTCTGCGTATGGAGCAACCTCTTTAACCCTGTTTCAAACTGTCTATTTTCTTAACATCACTAAACATCCTCATCCAAAGCTCTGAAGAAGTCGTTTTAATATCCTGCTCCATGTGACGATGCTAATTACCCTACAGTGGTGAATACAGCTTGAATTTTTAAAGAGTTCAGTTTGGACCAGCAGCATAACTACAACAGCTATTTTATAATCAACTCGAAGATATTTTTATAGGCCATTGTGTTTTTATAAATTTAGAAGTAGTAAAGCTAATCATTAAAAAAAAAAAGTGTCAGCATTGCATCATTTCAACAAACTAATAAATGTTTACCATCAGACAGAAGTGTCGCTGCCTGATAGAACCCTTTAAATAAGCCTCCACGAGAAGGAACAGACATGAGTTTCTGTGTCCCTCCTTCGACACAGATTTAGCCTGTCTGTGTTAGTGACTTTGCATATAAATCTGTGTGTCGGTAGGAAGTGTTTGCTTGAGTTTTCTACCTGCGTGTGGTTTCCTCAAGTGAGAGGACCTGGGTTCATGGCAGCCGCAGAGGCTTCCTCTTTCTTGAAGAGAGAGCGTGTGTCTGGCCCTCCGCTCGGATTTCTCGGGGTTTGAGTGGCAGCCCTCGCTGCGAACCCCGCACGCTTCGCTCTCGCTCGTGGTCTCCGTGTGGTAACCCGTCTTCCGCTCCGGCTCCGGCGCCGGCTCCGTCCCGTTCTCTGCCGGTTCTCCTTTCCCCGCTTCCTGCCGTTCTTCCTCCCTCTCCTTCCTTTCCTCCGGTGTTTGCTCCTGCAGAGGCAGACAGGGTACGGCCGTCTCTGGCTCAGAGAGGGAAACGGCCGTTTCATAGTCTGTGTTGTTGGCCGTGCTGGTCTCAGGGAGCAAAGGTTTCTCAGTGCTGGATTGGGCTGGAGTGAAGAAAACCTGAGGAGAGAATATTTTATTGACTTTCTTTAAAACATATTTTACAAGCAGCCTGATGGCTTTACAGAGAGAAGTTCCTGCTTCAGCAAACATTAGATAGAAGAGTTTATGAATATTCCCACAGAGCAAATCAGCTGAGATTTATTCTTCACGAGCCAAAAAAAAAATCCTTGCTTTGGCTTGTAAACTTCCTGTTTTCTGTTTGTTTTACTGATTGTGACAAGAACTAAAAAAATTGGAACATCTTTGAAGGAGTATTTGAGAGCTCAAAGGTTTCAAATCTTAATGCCATTCTTCAGACATGCACTTTTTTTTTTTACTTTTTCAAGCCTGAGCTCTTTCATTAAAAAGAAGCAAGCTCACTTCTCAATTTGACTTTAAATTTTTGATTTTTGGCATTTCAGCTTTTCGAGATGAGGAAAACAAGAAATAACAAGCAAATAAATAGTACAGCAAAGGGCCTGAACAGAAAGTAAACGGAATATCTGCAGTTTGAGCTAAGCCCCTGGTGAGTGTGAACCAGGTTCAACCCAGTGAATTATGTGTGTTTTTGTATCTTTTTACAAATAAATTTCTCTTTCTATGCATGTTTGTTTACAAGTATTATATATGTTGTATTATAAAGCACGTCAGCTCGGCTTTTCTGCCTGCGTGTGATTTCCTCAAGTGAGAGGAAATGGAGGGATTGTCATCAAACTCAAACACCTGAGATTTATGTTTGAAATATGAACTATACTGAGTATACAATAGGCATGGGCCGATTACCGGTTTGAAGGTCACGGTGTAAAAACCACCACATTTTTCTGTCACACCGATCCTATGATTTAAATTCCTTTTTTCATTAGACACCAGAGACAAAGTATTTTTTTCCAGATCACAAATTTGTTTAAAATCTGTTCTGAGGAAAAAGATGACAGATTTTGAACAGAGGGACTGTCATTATGTTCACTTGTCTTCTCTGTCTCCTTCTTTATATCTATTTTTAGTATCATTATGCTATTATGACAATTAAATAATCATTTTGAAGCAATATGTAATATTATGTAGGCAGAAAAAGTAATACTAATTGCATTTTTGTTTTTAAATAAAAGCAAGTAAATCATGTGATGCATTTTGAAGCTTTTGCTTTACCAATTTTGACATTTTTCAGAATCTCATAACCTATGTCTAATATACACTTATATATACTGGATTCTTAGGTGACAGTAGTACCCTACCTGCGATGCAGAGACCGCCACGCTGAAGCTTTCTGGTGCAGGTGGGGGGTCAGGTGCAGCGGGCTCAGTGAGCGGTTCAGGAACACAGACAGGTTCCAAGGTGACACCAGGACTGGGAGCCGGAAGTGCGTCCACCTCAGACACAGAGTCCTCTGTGATGGGAATGAACTCTGAGGGAGTGATGACTGTAGTTCGATCTTCTGAGATCATCGGGGACTGAAGGGAGCTCTCGGCACCAGCTCCGATCAGTTCGCCGGGCCACGACCCCGGCGTGAGCCCTCCTGCCCCCGGGGTAATGGTGGTGGAGCTCGACGGTTCCGGGTTGACTTCGGGTGGTCTGTGGTGGTCGGATGTGCGAGAGAAGCGGTGGTGAGCGGAGAAGGACTTGGGCAGCAGTTGTTTCTTCTGGCGTGACGAGCGCCTGTTGTTATTACTGCCTCCGCTGTAGTCGTCGAGAAACCCGGAGTCGTCGCCTTCATTGGCCCCCGAGTTGCTAATGCAGTTGATGAACACATTTCGATTGGCCGTGGAGGAGGACGAGGAAGCCTTGTCGAAGTCTTCAGTCTGAGAGCGTGGGATTTTCTTCTGCTTGTGGCTGCCAAAGCCGAACGAGTGGCGCGACTTGGAACGCCTGCCACTCTCACTGAACCCCGTTGACGCCGATGTTGTTATTGCCTGCTGGTTATTCCCGTTGGCGTCGGTAGTCTGTGTCAAGGGAGGGGTGAGGTTCAGGTTGATGGGCTGGACGCGCGGATCGCTGTTCCGCTTC
This sequence comes from Kryptolebias marmoratus, assembly GCF_001649575.2. Classification (NCBI taxonomy): domain Eukaryota; kingdom Metazoa; phylum Chordata; class Actinopteri; order Cyprinodontiformes; family Rivulidae; genus Kryptolebias; species Kryptolebias marmoratus. Next base: position 20,883,360 of record NC_051430.1, on the reverse strand, counting down.
GCTGAGAAGCCGAGAGACGGCGCGCGGAAGAGGCTGCGGCGCTTGCCCGTGCTGCCGGAGCTGGAGTTGGTGCTGGAAGGCGACGAGGTGTGGACGCCATTTCCCACGCCGCCTGACGACGGAGAGGAGGGGAGAGACTCCTGCTTCTTGCTGCCGCTGCGGCGGAAGATTGGCAGGCGGGAAACGAGCGTGGAGCGGCGTGAGCCTGATTCGCCCATTTAGAAGCTGAAGCAGGGAGGCACTCTGGGAAAAACAAAGACAAAAAAAAATTAGCACATAAACACATCTGAGCACAAATGTGTCGCACAGACTTATTTCATCCCTCTGTGATCTGTTCAGCACAAACTGTGACCAAACTTTATGAGACAATATGGTCTCCATTATGGCAGGTAAAAATAAACGCCACACAACAAAGTTCTGGTACACTAATGCACAGATGATGCGCCCATACGTTACACCACTCCAGAGGAGATATTTGGCTGTTTTTAATGAATGCAAATAGCTTCGGCCCACAGGCTGTTTAAAGAGAAAAAAAAATCCCGTTACTTCTCACACCGAATGAGTCAAGCAAGTTTCCGCAACTTATTTACCGCGCAGGGCCTTCTGATCCGTACGGTTCTGTCACGTTTATGAGAGATTTTTTTTGCTGTTCAATTACTGGTAATGCATCCGCACACATAAAAACAGCGCTGTTTACTCTGCTGCTGCATGCTGGAGACTCAGTGTGAGGTGTCTGAGATGAAAACCTTTCAAAACACAGCTGTCTGTGAGGGGAAAAATGAAATACAAAGCAGAAACTTGTTTAACTTTTTTCACGCGTATACACAGCATACTAAAAATGCCAAACTAGTGTGCGCTGTAAATTTATTTCTAGTGCTCATAATGAGATCAAAGATAAGTTTAATGATTTCACCAGTCTCTAAAATCTCTCCGAAAAAAATGAATAGGGCTTTTCTTTTTTTTTTTTTTTTATTCATTCAACATAGTTTCTAAATCATAAATCCAATGCAATCTGACACCTGCCACAACAAAGATTGCTTTTTTTCTAGCTGTGATGAGGTCAGATAATATGATCTGTACAAAAACACAAAACCTGTGACCCAAAAATGGCGAGTTCTAATTCTGTTTTATTGTGGTTCTCGGCTGGTATGAGATGTGCACGGATGACTAAGTAGTTTATGACGGCTCGATATTCCACTGAACAACAAATTTGACAACTAAATAATGCGGCGACGGGACGAACCCGCAGAGAGAGCACAGGTTTAATGAAAGTATTGAGAGCCCAACAAGCAAAAGGAGACATAAAAGAAGACAAATTACTGCAGTTTTTTGTAGTTTTTTTTTTACAAACACAGAGAAGCATTAATTACCTCTTATCTGTCATGTCTATCTCAGAAAGCAGAAAGAAAGGGTGTCATCAAAAAGACTCATTCATTAAACCTTCATTTACGAAACTTTAACCACGGTTTTACAATTAGTAAGTCTCTGTGAGCACACGGCAGGCAGGCTTCGGGCCACAGCCAGTCAAAACTGAACAAAATTCCCCATTCTTCACTCTCAGCTTTTCTTTGTCTTCTGTTATAAATCAAACTTACTTAGTATGTAGTCCTTGTAACACTGAAGAAGCTGCCTTCTAGCAGTGAGAGCTACTCGAGTGTTTTCTGTTTCTTGGTAATAAGCTTACATTAACACCTTTTTGGCTGGAGTGGTTAATTAGAGTCTCACCTCCAGGACAGTAAATTTGATCAAGGTCCAAAAAAGGATGCAGATATGACTTTTTTTAGGAATTCAAATGAAGGTCCATATTATAATTAACAGCTGCACGACTATCACAAACAAACAAAAAAAACAAGTGTTTTACTTGTAGCTTTAGGTTCCTGCTCCCACCATTTGTCCAAAAATAGGCTTGAAGAATGAAAGTGAGTAATATCAGCGAAGTGAGGGGTGGACGAATGTGCCACCGGGGTTGTTGGAGTAAACGAAATTAGCTGAAATCAAGCTGACAGAAAGGAGAGACACAGTAAACACGTGGCCCCGGCTTCTCTGGCCTGCCAGAGCCCAGGTGAGCCACGCTAAGACGACAGCGCCTCCTTCACCGCGGCCCTCCGTGATAGGCCGAGAGCGGCTTCGGAGACGGCCACGCGTGCGTCACAAGCACACAGCCCTTAGACCGGGTCGTGGCTCTCTGACCTCGGCTCGTTAAGATGAGCTTAACGTCCTCCAAACAGTTAGACGGCGATTAAAGCAGACTGACGAGGCGTCTGTGGTTCGGCTAACCGAAGAGGGAGAAAGAAAAGCACAAACACACAATCTAAGTGAAGGCTAAAAGTTCACTCTTAAAGTCAACTCTATTCAAGATGGCCGTCACAATTAAACAAACTTAGCACACACAAAAATGGCAATAACTCAACTCATTTTACAGATATTGAGCTAAAACGGATCGTACTAGTAGATCTAACTGTAGGAAACACCAAAATGGCCACAACACAGCCACATTTACAGATATTAAGCTAAGATTTTCTGTGGTAGTGAGTGAGCATTTATTCCCAACATATACTTTGTGAAATATATTTGTTTCAAACGTCACCATTAATTGTTGGCATCAATGCTGCCTCTCTGTTAGCAAAATATCACATGTGCCACTGGAGAGAGTTTGATGACACTTTCAGGAAATAATCATTCACAACTGATTACCACTTGGAGTCACCCCAGTTCAACCAGGCTACCGCAGCTAATTGATATTATCCAACACAAAATGGCTCTAACTCAATCAGTTTTACATACACTGAGTTCAAATTTGGTGTGGGAGTAGCTGAGGGTCGTTCACAACACATACTCTGAGTGCTTAAAACAATGGCATTAACTGTTATAGTCAACACTGTCTGTCTGTTCCCAAAATATTTCATGAACCACTGAACAGATTCTATTGAAATGGCTGTAGATTTAAAACCCAATTCAAGACACCACAGCTAAATCGACCTTAGTCTGTCCCGACTACAGTGAATAAAACAAGAGCTTGTGGCGCACTGACACATCTGCTAACTTCCTCACTGCACAGCAAGTGAGACGACCCGTGTTAGAGAAGCAAAACTTTGCCTGTTAGCAGTTCCTCTTCCCTTCCCAGCTAATGGTGGTTCTGTTGTTTATCTGCCGGTAATTTGAATAACTTCTGTGTCAACGTGGATACAGACTTTTCAGTAAGATTCGGAGAGGACCAGAATCATTCGTTTAAGCTTCACAAAAGCTTTTGCTTCCTTTTATCTCACCGCCGCACCCTTAATAAACGTCATCTGACGGGTTGACCAAATAAAACTGATCAACAGAAGGTAATTTACTGATGCATTGCTGTGTTGTTTCCTTTTTTTATTATTTTTAAATCAGCACACTTAACAACTTCAGCTCATTCCTGTTAAATACATAGAGACCAATGTCCTATATGCTGGATTATTTTCAGTCCTAACCTGTATCGGTACAAATGTACAGTGATTCATAATCTCCAGTCACTTTGAAAGAATACCGTACAAGGTGTGTGTGTGTGTGTGGTGTAAATGGCAGGGTGTTTCCAATAAAACAAGTTCTTGATGGGATCTTTTTCACAACGTTAACCACATATTTCACCTACACTGTTATTGCTGCTCTCTTTAGAACCACATGAACAATGAAAAGAATGTAGGTCGGGAATACATGCTCAACTCGTACTATCGTTGTTGTTTTTTTTTATTTATTTTTTTGGCGTTTAGGCGCTTCTTTGGAAGTGCGCTAAGGTGTGTTAACAGGAAGGACTGTGGATAAGAATCCCATCACACCCAGCCTTAAGAAAATTCATGCAAAACACATGCAAGTTGACAGAAACCTGGCTTTCCTGAGTGAGGCGCGAATTCAAAGAACCAAAGGTAAATTTAGGGAAAATATGCTTTACACACAGCCCAGAAAGAAAAAAACACTGAACACAGGGAAACACAAGAAAACATAAGTCATATTAGCCTTTTAGTAACTGGTTTTTGTACAAAAGGAAAGCTGTAGTGCAAAAATAGGTCGGGGGACTCCTAAAAAACTAAACAAATCTGCTTGTGAAAGATGATAAGTAGAAACAAATATATGAAGCCGCTTATATTTGCAAAAAGCTAAGTGGACAATATTAATCAAAACATGAATCCAGATGTTCTGAAGACATTGACATGAGATTTTCCACGCTGTAATGATAACTTATACAGCACAGCTATTACTGTGAGTTACAATGACCACCTACAAACTAAAACGGAAGGATTTATTAGTTGAATAAAAGGTTTACGGTGCAAAAAGCATCATCGGTTTTTAAACTCTGGATTGTGGGACTACTAGATCACTCTAACAGAAGTGTTCAGGAAAGTGACAAAAGGGATTGTCGCTGCAGGATCACAGATATAATCAGATATATCAAACATGCATGTGTTTGAGCTAAAGTGAGGTACTACACACATGTCAGAATTTATTACTTTTAAAAGATATTTCATGCATGTATGTTTTAAACACCCTGTCACCACTAAGCGTAACAGCTGCCTAACACCACCCTGTCATAAAACAATGCACTTGTCAACCATAATTAAATCTGAAGATTGGGCCTCAGTTTGTTATTGTGTTCTCCCAGTAACAGATATTACTGTTCAATGATGTTTGTCTAGTTTTAATATTGCCATTGTTGTTCTTTGCACGGCTCAGCCATGTCTAGCCAGAATACTAAACAGTTTGCATGGGATAAACTGCATGCAGAGATGTAAATGCGTTGAATCCGAGCAGCAGCAGCGGCAGCAGCAGCAGCAGCAGCAGCAGCAGCAGCAGCAACCTGCCGGGTGCTTCAACAAGTGTCAAACCGAAAACGTCAACAACGCGTCGGAGCCTGCCGACCTTAAATCCCGGCTAGCTAGCTAACTGGCTGTAACGCCGCTCTCTGGCGCTAACTTTAACTAATACATTAGATTATTTCCATCGCTATATCGAGCCGGAAAAGCCCGGCAGGTTTCCGGGGGAGGGAAAGGCGACAGAGAGCGGGCACCGACAGTCCGCTGGTTCGGGCGGTCAAGCTAGCAGGTAGTGCGGGCAAACACAGATTAACGCTCCGTACGTTACCTTCAGCGTCTTCCCCGAGTCTCAGCCGAGGCCTTTCAGTGAAGACACGACTGCAAGTGTATTCCCCTTGTGCTTATTTGTGTTATTATTGACATGAGGGTGTCTAAGGTCGTACAGTGGCAGTTAAATCGTGTTACGGTGGCACCTTGTGAGGCACTGACGCTCTGATTACACCTCAGTGACGTGGAGCGTCTTTCCTCCTTCCGTGTTGCGGCCACAGACCTCAACGGTGTAATATGGCAAGCCGATGTATCATTTAATCATTAGTCGGGCTCTTCAAATCAGACTATTTCTGCTACACAGAATGCAATTTATCAAACCCACAAGCAAGATAGCTTTAACATCATTATTTGTAAATGACATGTGCGATCTTATGGCCTCAGAGTATGTGTTGCGGCTACAACCCCACCGAATTTTATCCCAATAGTTTGTAAAATTGACGGAGTTATGGGCATTTTTGTTTTGATTAAGGTGAATTAGCTGTGGTGGCCATTAATAAGTTGTAGATGTGCATCCAGTGATTAGATATTTTGTTAACAGACGAACAAGCTTGGCACCAATAGTAAATGTGTAAGTTTTAGGCAAAGCTCTGGCACATTGTTTTGCCCTTGGAGTATGTGCTAGGCACGACTCTCGGCTACTACCACACCAAGTTTTTGCTCAATATCTGTAGAAATGGCTGAGTTGTAGCTATGTTTGTCCTTCCTAAGGCTGCTTAGCTGTAACGGTCATCTTAATTAATTCATTAAAATCTGTCCACTAGTTTATGAGCTATTTTGCTTAGACTAAATACAGACCTAATGTTGATTTGCAACAATGCAATATGCAGTCTAAAATATAGAGATTAGATATCTAGTAGGAGGATATCTCTTTATGTTTTATTCTGACTTGTAAGAGAGTCGATTTGAAGAAGGAACGCTGATACTGATATATAGAAAAGTGATTACCATAGTGTGGGATTTCATTATATTCTACAATGGTCTGCCATACACCTACTCTCTGGGAACGTGCACGGTTTGACGTTCCTCCTCCTCGATCAGCAGGTGGAAAGGTAGAACAATTTTATCTATTCTCTGCGTAAAATCTGAGCTTTCACCTCAAAATCTCTCCTTGTCAAACCAAATCCAGCGAATATGAGGGCTGCCAACACATTTTTATACTTTCTTACCAAGCGAACGAGGAACACAAAGGAAAGGTTTAAAATATGAAAACAGTTTCAAAGAAGTGAGCCACGTTTAAATAAGAACAAAAGCTTTAGGGTACATAGCAGAAACATCTTCAACAGTGATTGTTCTGAGACATTAACAATAGAAAAACAAGTTATTTAAAAATTCTACACACTTACTGGACTTAATCAGTGTTTGAGTGCTTCTTATTTCTTAGATAACGTCAGGCTTCATACATGCAATATGCAACATTTGATTCAAACTTTGCATTTTTATGAGACTTTTTTTTTAAGATGTTTCACAATCAGACAAAGCTGTGAAGCAAAGTGTTGCCACTGGGAGCAACTTGGACTTTCTATTGTGTCCATATGATGAGTTAGAGCAATTTATTTTTAGAAATTCAGATATTTGTCTTCCAGGGAAAAGGAAATAAAGTTTGTTTCCATGTTTATCTAAACCTGAATAATACTAAAAACTCATTTCATGTTTTAAGACTGCAAGTAAACCCCGCTTCACAATACAAATGGGACAAGTACTCCAAACATGCAGAAGTCATGCACCAATCAGCCATAACATTATGACCACCTGCCTGAGACTTTGGAGTCTCTGTTACTGACGGAAGCAACACAGACACATAAATCCATTTGCAAAGATTTTATTTGTTGAAGATCCTGCACAGCAAAAAGACAAAAATAAAAAGAGAAAGATATGCAGCCATTCCTGGAGCCGGAGAACAGAAAACCACCATTTCTACGTTTTTACACAGAAATCCACCACTTCAACACGTCACACCAAATCCTCAGCAGAAAACACACGGGGACAAATGGGTTGTGGCTAATTTAGAATTACTGTGGAGGGGGGAAGCCATGTACTGATTGTTTAAAATCCCCTTCCAGATAAAACAAGAAAAGAAAAAGAGCCCCTTTAAAAGCAGAAAACAGCCTTTAAACTTTTAACAGTGCAAATTGTCTTTGAAAGGCTTAACGTGTCGTCTCTTCAGTCCAACAGATTCTTTTACAGGATTGCACACACACAATGATTAAACACCTGCAGAGCTAAACATTTGCAGACATGCTACAGGTTTCTAAAGTGCTAGCTTTTAAGAGTCAGTCTGTGCATTACTTGGTACCAAATTCAAGACTGAGGCGCAGGATAGAGGATATACTTTAATTTAGTGTCATGTTATTGGTTTAAGCTTTTTTATATTTACATGCAAATGCATCAACTCCTCTCCCCCAAAAACTGGATAAAACAAATTGAAAAAGGATCATTTAGTCAGTTGTTCTGCTGATATAAGGAGTACATTCTGTGTGGGAATAAAACTGAACCCTTACGGCCAATTCTTAAATGCATAGATGTCTGAAAAAAAAGCCATTTTTAGACAGGATTCAGGCCTGGAGTGAGAATGGACAAACAGCTGAAGGACTAAATATGTACACCGTTACAGTAGTCAAACACTTCACTTTGGAACTGGAGAGAAATATTGGTCCTGGTAAAAGAAAACGTTATACTTCAACAGAAAGAAAAAGAATTTGAACCATCGTCACAAATAAGAGGAAGTTTACTCCATTCCCTCGACAAAGGCAGCTGAACGCAGCAACAGTTTCCCCCATCAAGAATGATCCACAAACACCCACTAATCACACAGTTATGTGGTTTATTTCACTGAAAATATAGTCCAGGATATTATGTACATACAATTTAAAATCAAAAGGTTTTTAAAGTTTATTGTCTAATGGAAAAAGCAGAGAAAATTCTTTTTTAAAAAAAGCTAACTTTAAATCAAACTGAGCGGTTTCTGTCAGGAGAGGGAGAGCGGTTCAGGTTTTCCAGGACTGACTGATAGAGCTAGGTAGTATTAGGCTCAGAACTGGGCCAGAAACCTGAGAAAACAACTATTACCCTAACCCTCCAGAAATCAAAACATACATTAAAATTAAAAAGTATAAATGAACCCATATCCAGGCACAAATAAATTACATCTTTATACAAAAAAAAAGTGTGGTGTCAAAGCAAGAAAAACCTCCATCCAGTGTGCTCAAATTTGCCACCTGCAATTCAAACTGGTGTTAACGTGTTACACTTTACTGCAATTAAAACATTGGTTTAGGCAGCAGAAATGCTGTGTTGTGAAGCACTTTTTAGAACCTGAAAGAACTTGAGCTGTTAAAAGGCGGTGAGGCCACAAAGCCGCATGTGTGTGTGTGTGTGTTGAACTAAGTTTAGCACCAGAGCGAAAAAGCTTAGAGTGTTAGAGATGCAGCTGCAAAACAGACATTGTGTTCTTAAAGCTGGATGAGTTTGTGATGTTGTACGTTACAGTGTGCTGTTCTAAAGACAAGTGAGAGGATTTTAAATCCAGCATTTCAGATTTTAAAGCAAAGAGGTGGAAACTTGTGAGCATGAATGTAAAACAACGTGCTAACTGCTGACAACTAAAAAAAAAAAAAAAAGGTAGTGATTAGTGAGGCTACTGTGCAAAAGTTATTTTAACTGTGGAAATGAAGGAAGAGTAGTGTTCTCAGTGATAAAATAACAGTAAATATAAAGTCATAATAAACATCAATAAGTCAGTGATCCGTTTCCATGAGGAAAATAAAAAAAAAGGCACAAAGGTGCTAACTTTAAAAGTAGCTCCTACCGTCTCAGACCCACCAACATTACATCTACACCTGTGCTGCTACCTTGAAACAATAAAGAACCTAAACATATTTACAATAATAAACGTGGCAAAAGAGGGAGTAAGTGGAGAGTGTTCAGTTAAAACGATTTAAAGTGACCGCAGGCTGTGCAGCCAATTCAACAGCTGAGCCCAGCTGGTAATTAAAAGCAAGGTCCAACACCGAGACTTTGGTATGCGGAGAAGTTGGTTTGGATCTACACCAACCTCTGAAGACCTCTGTGTGTGGACACATTAAACTACTTATAGGTCAAAGATTCTAGCAAAAAAAGGCCCTCATAACCGTCTTCCAAAACAATTGGTTTGGATTAAACGTCACCCTGTCAGGAAAATAAAACGCTCCAAGGATAAATCAGAATCCCCGCCCTGCATTCCTCCTCAGAAGGTCAGCTTCTTAGCGGTGATGAACTCCTCCAGCTGAACCTTCCCGCTGCCCATGAGGCCGAAAGCCGGATACATGGTTCCCGAACAGTCCACCTGCCTCTCGTAAAGGCACCTCATGGTGTCTGCGTCGTAGAAATACACCCGCTGAGCGTCGTAATCTAAGCACACGCCGATACGCTGCGGCATGGGCAACACGCGATTTCCGGGGTCGCCGGACGACGCGTTTGCGCTGGAAACGGAGGAGGAGGAGGACACCTTGGGGATGAAGAGTTTGCCCATGCCCAGAGTGAGGAGGGTGAAGGGCTGGGAGAGCTCGTAGCACGCGTCCTCGCTGCCGCTGTCATGTCCGCTGTCATGGTCGTACCTGCTGAGAGGAAAACGGGTTAATACGTCATTCTGGACATTCTGCTAAATGTTTCAGAGCTTCATTTGTTGACCGTTTTAAATATTTATTTCAGAAAGATGATGTTTTTGTCGGAAAGGGTCAAAGTAATTACATTCAGACAAAAAGAACAAAAAGGCTTCACATTAATATTTACATCATAAAAAGTGCTGTGAACCAGACAGATATTACCCACTTAACTATTCCTCTCACATCAGCTGATTTTCCAGGCAATTTTGCTCAAGCGGGAAAAAAAAAGGCTTATTCTGCTCTCTAATTACTTGCTGAATGCTGCCTGCTGCTTATCACCTTTTGCAATTACCACAGCTTGAAATTTTATTTGGGAAAATAAGGTGCTTCTTTACATGCTTTAACATGAGTTGATCCAGGGACAAAGGTGGGCTTTGTCTGCGAGTAAGCTCTGAGTTTGTACATCACAGCAGGATGAAGTATGATTCACAGACGTGGCAGTTTACTGAGACAGCTTGTGTTTGTTTGTTTGTTTGTCTCTAAGATCTGAAGGAGATCTTACAGGTTCCCTGGCACATGTGTGTCGCACGTACCTCGGGCTGCTGGTATCTCTCGGATTGTGAAACCATTCAAGCAGCTTGGTGTCAGAAGCCACTCCAACTTTAACCACATAAGAGTACGGTTCCACCTTAAAGGCCCAATAGTGTCTACAAAACAAAACCAGCAAAATGGCCACTCAAACACACTGAGGTCATTTTAACAAAAACAATAATAGTGCCAATGCTGTAAAAGTCTTGGCATACCGTCCCTGAGAGATACCGGTGTCCCCAATTATGTAATCCAGGCCGATGTAGCTGCCTGTCTGCACACGCTCTGCTGCGAGGAGGAAGGCCATGCCCGCCACGCTCTCCACAGCGTCCCGGCGATCGTTCAGAATGAGACGCTCGGTGCTGAACCCGCACTTGTCACTGAACAGGAAGCCAAAAGCTGCATGACAAACAAGGACCGATCACATAGATTAAGAGGCAATTAAAAAAAGGTTCATTTTAAAAGGGGAAACTGATTAGGTCATTGCATTTGAATCCAGGAAGTGGCTAATGCTGACACAGGAGGGCGCTATAACACAATAAGAAATCAGCTCAGACAGTTCCTATACCTCCATTTGTATACATCATTGTGGTTGCAATTAAATGCATCCTATTAATAGTTTGTGAGCCAAAGGGCTTTATTACCATAATTTAGGACTCGTATACACACACATGATTATGGCTGCTCACTCAGCCGTCCCTCTGCAATCTGAAGTCTGCTCTGGGTTAGACACTTAATTTGCATGTATCAAGTGAAGTCCTCTTAACAACTAGGGCATGAAAAAGTTAATGTAAAGCCAGCTGAGGGGTGAACAGCTTTGATGTGGCTGTAAGTAGCAGGAGTGCTACTAACAGCAATTGTGCGACGAAGCAATGGATACCTCAAGTCTTACATGTTGCATTTTCGCCCCTACAAGCTCATATTCACCGCTGCTGAAATATGGAGTACACTTTTAGGTCAGTGACACTCGTGTGCATTCTGTGAAACTGGCTTCATATTTACTGTTAACTGATAGCTACATAATTGTTGTCAAAGACCCACTGACATTTAATGCGCCATTAAGCACCAGATCGGAGACGCGCAGATTATTTTCAGATGCCAGTGAACATTTAATTTCCCACTTCAAGCCTGAGGGAAAGTTTTGAAGATTGTCATGATCTGCAAAACATGCAGAAATGATTCAGAAACTGATCAACGATGAAATCAATCCCCAAACTCTCTGTACATGGTAAAGGAAACCTTGCAGAACCTAAATTTGGGAAAGTATTCCTTCAAATTCCTTCGAGTACAACCAGGACACCCATCTCTTACTGACAGGGGGCAATTTAAATTAAAGTCCAGCAGATGGCTGCGATAAGATATCATTTTAAAGAAATTCTGTTTCCTTTTGAAAAAAATTGATGCCAGCAAGAGATAGGACTGCAGGTTTCTTCTCCGAAATGTGGCATTGTACGCCATCCACTCCCACACACTCAGACAAAAGCTACACTAGTTTTAGCTGTGAGAAACAAAAGCCATTACTATAGTCATCCAAAAAAAGAAAAAAAAATCCCTCTGCTTAATTATCTCCACCATGTGAGCTCAAAGGCAATTAAAAATCTAAAAACAAAACCATCTGTCATCTGATAATCCTCAAATTAAATTTTTTTTTTTTTTTAAAAAGCAATGCTCAACACTCAGACGTGCTCTGAGAACCAAAGAGTAGGAGCTTAGCTCTCGCTTTGGCCAAAATGGGGCCCAATAAGAGGGGCTGGTTCTCCAGTTAATAAATGCAGCTGACACGAACAACAAACTAACAGCTTAAACTGATTGACTTTAGACTTTCTAAATTTATTATTTCTTCCAAATTTTAACAGCATCATGCAGGAAAAAAAAAAAAAAAAACGGACTGTATAACATTTTCTCATGCAACTCCAGCTTACCTGGTGCAGGTGGTGTGTGGAAGGTGACCTCGGGGCTGTAGGAGCTGAACATGGAGTTCCTGCAGCTTTGGACTCTGAAGGCGTACAGACTGTTTGGCTCCAGGTTGTTCACCACGGTGCTGCAGCCATAAACTCTGTCTGTGGCCCTCCACACGCCCCGGTCCTCGCCGTCCTCCTGGGATGGGGACTGGCTCGGGCTCCCAAGCCTAATTGAAAAAAAAAATAAAAATCCTAATTTTCATTTTCTTTTTTTAAATGAACCGTGTCTACTCAATGACACTCTATAGCTGTGTTTGAACCCACTTGCGGTACTCGAGCACATGGTGGTCAGTTGGCAGATGGTCATCAGACAGCCTCCAGCAGATTGATGCTTCATTATAGACTTTGCTGTGGGACAAGTCAATCAGCGGGGGATCGGGAACTAGAAGAGAAAGTAGACCATTATTAAATTAAAACAGTCGCTGGTGAGGCTGATCACAAGATTCACCACTAAAATACCCGATACTCAAGTCTTATTTATTCATTTAATGTACAATCGTTCTCGTTTTGCCCCAGATTCAATTAAAAGTTAATCAATGAAAGATAAATCTTTGTGGCACTTCAGCTTCACCTACAAACCTGAATCACTGCAAGCGATAAAGATTAGATTTGTTCGGATCAGGACTTTCCACTTGAGGAATGGTGAGTGTGAACAACAAGAAGACTTTGCATAATGGACTTTAAAAGCTTTTTACCGACTCTCTGCCTGGAAGTGAGCTAAAGTAAAAACATCTCCGCCACTAACAGTACTTCTCACTTCCTCTCTCCCACTTAACCTTTCCTCCATTTCACTTTGTCTTTTCTCCTCCAGATTTACTGAGAAACCACCATCTGGTGCTGCTTTTACATTCATACACAACTTTTATTTCATCCTGGATGGCGTTAGGCTCGCCGAGCGTCTGTAGTTACCTTATTGAGTGTTTTCAGTTTGTTTTTCTTCTCAAACAGAATCACATTACTGCAGCCATGTAGGTCACATTTTCTACACAGATTACACTTCATGTAAGAAGATCGTTCCTCATCTTATTCATAATGTCTTCTCCCACTAGTTATGTCATTTTGTACATTCCCTTCTCTGAAACTACTTCCTTAACAGACTGACTTGTTTTCCTTTAACACTGACCAGAGCAGCTAAACCTTTTTAATAACTTTCTTTATTACAGACAGCTCTGCTTTGTGAAGAGCAGGAGATCAACATGGGTAACAAACTGTTGTGTGAAGAGTATTTTTATTTAAAACAAATGACAAAATCTACATTAACCTTTAACCAAACCACTTCTGCTTTATATGGACATTCTTGCTAATGCCACTATGTGTCACTACTACACGACAGCTGCTTTTTTTGTAGTCTCTTTTCTGTACTTTCATTATCTTGTTGTTGTGGTAATTTTGTGAAGTACCTAGATACTTCTGTGACAACCAAATTTCCCTTTAGAGATTAATAAAATCGTCCATCCATCAAAATCACATCCTGGCATTCTCATCAAGCTTTATTCTACAGATTATAAACAATTCACTTTCAACTTTGAGGATCTATAACTTTAAACTGACTTCAAGTCAGAAGAGATGTACTCAGCCTGACATTTTGACAAAAACATCTATATTCTTGCATTTCATCTTAAGACTTTTACAGCTTCTGCAGAAAGAAAAAAATGGAATAGTAATATTCACATTAACGAAGAACAAACAAGAGAAGCAAGAAAAACTAATTAGAATGATTTATAAGCATTAAGGAACTATAGAGAGATTTATACCCAACCATGATTTACTCTATGAAAACATTTTAAATGCGTGTTCAGACATAAAGAGAGCATTCTTCTATTCTTTCCCAGAGACTTTGTTTACTGCTGCATTATCTGCCAACATTGAGCTAAATGACTGCAGCACAGAAACGCTTCCACTGCATCTTTTCCCTCTCTGAGCACAGTGAGACCGTCACTGCAGAAAAGGCCTGCAGGCTGAAGAGATTAAAAAAGGCACACATAAATATGACTGCCACCTAAAATGTGCCATACACTGTAGCATCCTTCCAAAAACGAGTGAGGTTTTAAGAGCGGCACTAAAAAAAATAAAGCCAATTTACTAAGAGGGGTTATAACTGAAAACATAAAAGAGGAAGAAGAAACCATTTTTGGAAATATGTTCAGCACATTAGCATGCATTTAATATTAAAAACAAGAATAAAACAGTCTACTTCTACCTACTTAATGCTCAAATCTAGACCAAGAGTTTCTTTGGTCATGGTCATGTTAGTGGTTTTAAACAAACTGTGCTGCTGGATTTTAGTGTTTTAGTGGCTACACTGAACAGACTCATGCAATCCTCTCCTCTCAGCTTTGGTCACAGAGACAACAGTCTGTTGTGTCGCTGCACTTTAGGAATAAATTATGTCAGTGATGTGAATGTCAACTCCATCTATGATATCAGCAACAAGTCATTTCCAAATTATTTCCTACATTTAAGCATCAGGGAACAGCTCTCGCTCAGAACAACAGATTTTATCTGCACGGGACTGCTCTCAGTTAAGAGAGTGGCCCTAAACTCAGATCAGCCGTCGCCATGTCCAGTTCTGATTTCAACAACCGTCAGCACACCATCACAGTTTTAAACTAAATACATTTTGGAGCATCTCGTCTCCCAGTCACTGACTTGTTAAATGCTCCACAGATAGAAATGTCACAAACCATCACTCAGTCACAACTAAAGCATCTCAGTTTCACAGAATCCGCTTTACTTTAATATACGATTTTAAACAATATCTGTGTTTGGGGTACAAGTGCAGGTTTTATAAAAATCTAAAATGTATAGCCAGGTAGTAAAGCTTTGACTAAGTAATGCAACAAACAAATTGTTTCTGCTCTTTGTTTAAAACCTTGATGCATATTTGTATAAAAATGGAAAAAAAATTGATGGAAATGTATATTTCTATCTCCTCTATTGATAACTTGAATACCAAATTTAACTTTATATAAATATATTTCTACACCCAAAGTAGTTCAATCCTAAAGATCTGAAAGCTTTAAAATTGAAGTCAAGGACTGTACCCAAAGTAAAACATTACAGATTTAAATAAATTAGAGTAATATCTGTATCTTGTCAAGCAGAAATAATAGAATTATGATCCAACAAACATAATGTTGTATTTCAACTCAGTGATTACAGTTTGTACAAACAACAAAAAAAAAAAAGTACTCCAACATGGAGTACGGAGCGATATGAGACGAGTATTTCTGTTGCTTGTTTCAACTTGCTCTCTTATCAGAAGCAAACCTAAGACGGCAGACCAGATGTGAGCTTCACAGAGCAGTAAAATCTACAATCAGAAGATCTCTGCCTCAGCCTGAAATACCACAGCCGACCTCTGACCTCTAAGCACAGAACAATTCACAGGGCTGAGCACGTGACAGGCAGGTGGATTACAAACGGCTTATTCTGGCACTCACGTTTTCAACGACATCATTAAAACCAGAAAGCCTCCATTTGATATGGACATTTCTGACATGATTTAGAACAGTGGTGTCTAATCCTGGTCCTGGAGGGCCACTATCCTGCATGTTGAAGCCGTTTCTCTGCTCTTCAGCAGGTCTTCAAGTTCTACAGGAGCCTGTTAATCACTCAGTCATTTAAATCAGGTGTGTCAAAGCAGAGAAACTCCTAAAAACCTGCAGGATAGTGGCCCTCCAGAGCCACGACGGGACACCACTGACCTAGGAAATAGATGAGCACCCAGTGCCCTCATACTCAGAAGTATAAATGTCCTCAAGCCACAACTGACTCGTCTTTAAAGGGTTTTGCTTCGCAACAAAAAAAGTGTAAAACTGAAGTGTACCTCCTCCGAAGCACATTTCTTTAAGCAGAGCTTCTTCTCTGGAGGTGTCGAGCACAAACTCATCGAAGGAGGTGTCAGCCGCAGGATGGAAGGTCTTCAGAGACTCTGTGGCTTTCTGGATCCTAAACACATAAAAACCAGACCAAAATAAACAAAACAAAAAAATATTTTAAAGAAAGTAAGAACATTTTCTAAAATTAGACACATTAGAAACTACCCAAAACGCAACCAGTATTAATTCTGAGGAGACTCTTACAAGGTGTGTCAGTGGGGTTTTTTTTTTCCTGGGGATATTTTAGTACAGGGGAAAAAAAATAAAAAATACAAGAAACTCTTTGTTGACAGGAGACAAACATGCCACAGTAGAACAGTCTTAAGTGAAAGGGTTCCCAGATTACCTTGAGCTGCTAATGCAGATCAATTAGTCAGCTTAAAGCAGAAAATACACCAGCAGCTCTCACTGGACACTGCAGCAAATGGCTTTTCTTAACAGCCCTTGAGTTTAGTAACCTGTGTGCACGTGTCTCTGTGTGTATGTGTTCCTGACACACTCCAGTCACCTCAACACGTGATCAGACTCACACAAACACTGAAATAAACAGAATAAATATAATTTATGAAATCTATGAGGAAACAAATGAAGGGTCACAAGAGAGGCAGCTGTGATTGTGTGGTTTTTTTCTTTTCTTATACACACACATTTTTTATATTTATATATATATATATATATATATATATATATATATATATATATATACACATACACAGTATTCTTGGCTGCTTAGCAAATATCTCATTCATACTCCTGTTAAACAATTCATACTAAAAAAAGAAGAGTTCATTTGAGTGCACCACTACACCACAAATACATGACTGTGTAAAATTAAAATTTAATCATTCATGAGTGAGACTAGTATGACTACTATTACATATTTTACTCGAGTCAGCTCAAGATGCTGTAGCCAGACAGACTAAAAAGCATAAAACTTCTCTGCAAACCATCCTCCCCGTCAAATTGCATAATGATTTTTTTTTTTAATTGTCTCCCCTGTAAAGTCTTCATTGGGGTTTGCTGCTAAACACAGACTTATTGACACCTACCAACCCATTGAGATCCATAGCCAGAGACTTGCTGTTTTCAGACCTCACTTTGAAACAAAGAAAGATGGAGTCTTTTGAAAATCAGAGCCACCGTTTTATGGATCCCTCTGCCTGCAGAACTCTGGCTCGAAGCTTTATCACCCTCAAAATGAAACTTAGAGCTTACCTTTTTGTGAAAGCCTCTGGCAGCATGACATGTTCCCAGACATTTATTGTTGCAGTAAAACACCCAACAGACTAAACTCAAATTATGCTTCCCCATAAAGCACTTTGTAGCTTAAAAAGTGCTGCATAAATATTTTATTATGAGTGACCAATATTATGATCAACAAAAACTTTGGAGACTTTAATGGCCTAGAAAATAACAGACAAGTGGGTGCACATATTAGTTCATTTACTTGCTGTACTTTTGCAAAACTCTACAAAATGTATGCCCTTAACTCAGGTTTTTCTTCCTTTTATGCCTAAAAGCTCTCTTTAACATCTTGGGTATTGTGTTATGCAGACAGTTATGACTGAACTTTGACTTTTAACATTTAAAGAGACAAATTTTCACATTTTTGGTCTTCGAGCATTCACTGTGCAGACTGAACATTACGCACAAGGAATTCAGAACATTGTTGTCAACAAATGGTTCAAAGAATAATCAACAATCCGCTGCGTACCTGACATGAAGCTGCTTTGCAGTTTGTACGAAGCAGGACTGATCGGTCTCTTTCAGCACCTCCTGAGCGTAGCCGACTAGCCCGCTGTTCTCCAGCATGCCCTGGTACTCCTCCACCTAGGAAACATTTTTTATTAGTGCAGTTCTGATATTCTTCCCTCAATGGCATCATGAAGGGAAAAGAAGCTGTTTTATTTTCTGTTCGAGAGAAAAATAACACACTACAGGTATTTTGCGATGCAGTTTTATATTAACTAAGAACATAAGAAGCAGTAATATGTGGTATTTTGTACCTGGGTTTTCAGTTGGCCCAGGCGTCTGTTACGAGACTGTTCAATGGACCTCAGCATCTCTGACTTTCTTTCTTGAAGAGTCTCAAACAGACGCTCGAAGTGCTCGTTGGCCTGACGCTCCGCAAGCTGCCCATTTTCCTTTAAGAGTCAAATTAAATAAAATCAATACATCGTTTCCCGATAACTTCTTCATGAAGAAACAAGTACTTTGAAGTATTCAGTCAGCACTGATATGTTATCAGCAGAACAATGAAAGACTGATGGGAGAAGATTCACTCCTCGTTTTTATCTCCTCACAGCAAGACGAAGTAGTAAACAATCACTGTGCAACTCATGATTTACAAATTCAGACACTGTCAACAATTGTAATATTTAAGAGGCTTTAAAATATAAATGTTGCATTAACAGTAATTTAAATATTAGGATCAAGCCAACCCCTTTTTCACAAAACACCTCAGGCTGGGATTGGACACCTTCTGGTTGTGTGTGTGATCTCTGAATGAACCATCCATGATGTCTGAACGACCAACAGCAGCTTAAAGTCGAACTGGTCTGTGCTGCCATTTTACTGAACTGTTTTTATGAAGGCGCCTTCTGTTACCGATACTCAAGACAAAAAAAGCATCGAGTTTTATTCCACAGCTACAGACGAAACTGGGAACAGCTATTGTTCATTTGAAAACTACAGAACATCCCAAATCACTTTCAAACCGCTTAAACACTTAAATGTACTTTGATCATTCTCCTATTCAGGTTCAAGATCAAAGTGAAAAGGAGGAAAAGCTTTGAAGCTGAAATGCAGACATGTAAGTAAGTTGCTAAACCGTGTTTTTCCATGTTCGTGTGGTTTGCAGACTGTTTGTTTAGTGACCTTTTTGAAATTCATACCCAGAACGGCTGTTTGTGTCTCCACACAGACTGGTTTTCAGACAGTCGTACTTCTATTTACAACTTTATAAAAAAAACTCATGTACAGGCTTTAAAGCACACATTCATGCTGATGAATAGAACCATGAACCATTCAGAGACAATATCTTGGGTGAAATAGCCTTTCTTCTACACAGGTTTAAGACTAACATCACCAAAGAACTGATGTACTTTGAGGACTTCTAAAAAGAAGAAAAGAAAGTTTAAGAAACAAAAAGAAACTTCATTTGTTGGGAGATCTTAAAATTGATACAGTGAGAGGGAGAAACTGGTGCACATTTGGAGTTAAAGCAGCATGAGTCAGCACTCTCACCTCGGTCTGATTGATGAGCCGATCGAGCTCGGTAATCTGAGTCCTGACCTGGTCTTCTTTGCTGATGAGGTAATGGATACTCTTGGCCAGCTTCTCCTGAGGACAGAAGAGATCAGCAGCATTTACAGCAAACGGAGAGTTTCAGGCTGAAAACACACACAGCACATCGATTCAAGGAACATTTGCTCTGAACAGCCAAGTGTTCCCAAACGCCGACATTCTTAAGGAGTCATATAGGATTCACATGGATCCATTGATGAGCTCTCATTTAGGTCACCAAACTGGCTTGTATCAATATTTTTTTCTCCTCACATTTCACATAATTCAAAACAGCAGCTATAGGTAGTTCTTGATAAATGAAAACCTCTGCCACAGCAGACAGCAAAACTACTGAAACCCAAACCATCGCTGCATTGGCAAAGGTTTCCTGGACCGCTCGGGTCATCGGATACACGCTGCGCCAATATGATGCTACAATGCACAAACGATGATAGGAAACAAATGGTCTCATCAAATATTAAACAGCAACTTGTATGTATTCGCACAGACAAGAGTGCCAAATTTCACTGATTCTGCTTTGACTTGTTGATCCACTTCACATCAAACCCTTTGAGCTGGACGACGCTCATAACAAGATTTAATTACTATTCAATAGGTTTTATTCTAAACGAGCTCTCTTTAAGGTTTAAGGTTTCTTTTTGTGTTGCTTGTGTCATAATTGACTTTTTCGTTTCCTTGTACCCAAAGAAAACATTCAAACTGATTCAAATTAAATCTGCAGGGGAGCAACAATCTGATGATGCCTGTGTGGCCAGGTTTCAGTTTCCAATCGGACTGACAGCCTGGCACACAGATACAGGTCAAGCATCAATATTACAACAGGAGAAAACATAACCAGGGACCACTCAGTGCATAATACAGGACAACAGAAGACTTGAATTTTCTTTTCCACAATCTTAGATTCAATAGATTCAAAATGTGGTTAAATAATTCTACAAATGCTGTAACTTCTGGCTGATCTTGTGACAGTTTAGCCTAAAAATTCTCTAATGTAAACACGAGTCATTCAACTGGATGTATTTGTGTTAAAATATCAATAGCTCAAAGTCCCAGACCTGTTGAGCTTTCCCCAGCCATGACAACTTTAAGACATTAAACTGTGGCATTGTGTGCATGTTCAGATTAAACTTTATCATAAGATAGTATTGTGTTACACTCCAGTGCACTCAACCACTTCAGATAAAACTGCTTTTAGGAATATTCAGTTTCAGCAGATACCTGAACAGTTCACCAACTTATCTTTCCTCAAAGAGCCACAGAGTCTGATTGTGTTACCTTCAGGATCTTGTAAGCACTGCTCATCGATGTGACTTTGTGGTTGGCGTGGGAGCCCCCCAGCTTGCATAAGTGACACACGGGTCGTCTGCAGACTTCACAGTACATGTTCACCTTCTCCATCTCGTGCTCCGGACACATGAGCACCTGGAACATACAGGCAGGCCGATAATGAAGCATGGGATAGCACATGCTTCATTATCTGAGGAGAAATGTGTCCGTGCACAAGTGCTGAACACAACTGCAGACTATACCGTTACACAAGCTACATCTACAGAACAAGGAGGTAAAATTAGACCAAAGAATGCAGACACATTCAGCACAGATTACTGCATGCTGCTTTAACTCAACATGGATGACAAATTAGCTGAAGTGGTAAAGACCTCAACTTAAAAAAAGTAGGCAGTTCTGTGTTCCAAGTCTTAAAATAGTAGGATTTAAATCAGCATTTTTAACACCAAGAAGTGAAATATGTCTGCAGTGTGCTGAACAAGGATTGAACAAAGATGCGATGCAAAAAAAGTAAATATATTTTCTAGAATCATCGTAATCACAAATTTCAAAGTACCATAATTTTAAAGCCGTTAATGCTACTTGCCTTAGGCCTAAAATTCGTGGTGGGCCCCACATACTCATGCTGGGCTTTGGGCGTACCCCAGGGGTGGTGCAGTTTGAAGCACTCGTTACAGTAGCTAGCCTTACAGTCCATGCAGCTCTTTGTCGCCTCCTGCTGTGGAGGCTTACAGATGTTGCACATGATGGCGACGGCGGCACGGGCGGCCTGCCTGTAGCGCTCCACTATGCTCTCCAGGGTGAAGTTGCGGAACAACATGCTGATGCCGCGCTCGCCCAGGTCGATGTCGTGCTGGCAGCCGGGGCATGGGATGGCGGTGATGCGGGGAGTCACAGACCCCCTGCGCCAGCCCGGGGAGGAGATCGAACCTGAAGGAGGGCAAGAAAGGCACGAGTGAGTCAAGTTCATCTGCATTAAGGAGTCAGATTCGGGTCAGCATGTTTCCAGTCTTGTCCGAGGCCCCGTTTGGACATGAAAGCAACAATTTATTCACAGTGAACAAAAGGAAATAGTTTCCAAGAACATCAAAATGGGGCCTTTGATAGAATCTCCATTTGAGTCAAATTCTGGGGCAAGTTACATCACCAATAGTGACTTGCCAAGTCAAAAAGCCTTCACAAAACAGGGCCTCAGCAAGTTTCCCCCTTTGTGCTTTATTTCCACAATGACAAATGCTCAAACAGAGGCATGGGTGTATGGAGCAAAACTCTTACTACAGGCAATGCAAGGAGCCATTGTCATTCAGGGGGAAAAAAGTCCAGAAGGAGAAACCATCCGAGAGTACTGGGACAACAGTGAGGAGTGATGAGATACAGGGTATTCAGACGGCATCCTTGGAGCTTTTAGAAAACGGACCGTTTAATTCATTCAACATTTACAAACTGGAGTAAAATCTAATTCAAGTGCAAACAGTGATCTGGACAAAAAGAACAAAAAAAAAAAAGGTGAAATTGGGAAAATAAATATGAAAGAAGGAAACTCAAGCAATTAAATTGGAACAAAAATTAAGCAAATGTTAAAAAAATAAATCTAATATTCAATGTCCAGTTCAATGCATCAACACTTCTCATTCAAACGACAAAATTTCTCTTAAAGCAACATGGCTTTCAAGAGCTTTTCACACTGACCTTGTTACTGATGCAGCAGCATCAGAACAAGGCAGCAACACAACATGGAGGTGAGAACAGAAAGCAACTTCAGCACGAGATCACGTCACAGACACAATCCTTAAAAACCACATTTAAAAACACACTTAAAGCCAGCAAACTTAAAGTCACTTCACACAAAAATTGAAAGTGTTGCTTCACGTTTTTGGGGGACAGGGGAAGTGAGGAGTGCTGGATTTATCTCAGTTTGAAAGCCAGTATTTCCGCTCCGTTTCCGAGGACCTGAAAATTCAATCAAACACTCCTCAGGTAAACCAAAACAAGGAGGCTACTTCAAAATGGCACTTCTGCAAAATAAAAAGGTGCAGCTGAAGGAGAAGCTGTGACAGAGTGGCAGACAAACCACATGATGGGCTGAGCCGTGTGCATGCCAGGTGAAATGGGGACAGTGAAGGGAAAGTTCACTAGGTGGAAAATTAGAGGAAACTGAACTCCTGCCTCTTAAAAAAAAAAAAAAAAAAAAAAAAAATCATCCTACTATACTTCGTTTGATAATGGGGATGGAAATGAGGGTGACGTCTCGTTTTAGACATCTCTTTAGATGAAAAGCAAATCGTTTCAGGAAGTCTCCTGATTGAAAGCAGCGAATAAAAGACGGCGATTTTCAGTTTTGCACAAATAATCGGTGCATGAAATCTCCTGCATACAATGAGTCGGGTTCTTCAGGCAGGACAGAAAGTCTGAGTAAACTGGCTGCAGGCAGGGCTTGACTGCAGCAGAGTGGATGTGTGTTTAATAATAAGTGGATCTGCAGAGAGGACGACTGAAACGCTCAGGTTTGTTTCACTGCCGTGCCTCGGCACAGATCTTAAAGCCAAGAGGGTTTTTTATAACCCAGCATCGGGGCATGAACATTTATGTTAGCATGTTTGACATGTGGAAAGAGATTAACCCAGCTGAGATAAGTTAATAATTTCCCCCTCATAAATATCTTGTTGTGTTGTGGTTATTAAGTCTTTCATGAATGCAATTTAACAATCCAAAGGCTTGGAAGAATTTGGTGCATCGGTAGCTGCACAAGATTAATTTACTGGAGTTTTAAACAATATATTAGGGGGGAGAAAATACTGGGAAATGCATCTTCCAATAATTGTAAGCTTTGAGGCGACTATATTCACTTGACTTTCATTATCCGAGTTATGAGAAATAACTTTCAACATAGCAGAAATTTGTACTGCATCTTAAAATCCAGTCAAATATTCCCCGAATCCACCAACTGAGCTAATATTCAGTGTGGCTTTATATGTTTGAGTCTTCCTAAACCATTATGCACGTAACAATTAGAGGTAGACAAAAATAACTGCAGTCCTGAAAACAATGATTGTCAAGTGCAGTAGCCTCAAGGCAAACAAATTTCAGTGTATAAAAGACGTATAAATCCTTCCAAGCTGAAACATATTAGTCTTTTTTTCCCCCTTTTTGCCTAGTCTGCGTTTCTCTCGGAAACAGAGCCCTGTAGTTATCCATCTCTATAAAACTGCTCTACTTGTCACCATGATTTATAAAGTTAATGAAAAGTTTAGCGAGTGAACTCGCATTCCTGTTTCAGTTCAACTCCCAGGGAACTTCCACACTAATTCGGGTTCTTTGTATTCTTTTGACAGTAGGCAAAGACCCTCCCCATCTTCAGACTACATCTTCCTTTGGAAAAACTACTTTTATGTTCAACAGACATTTTTAGGAGTCTTAAATTTAGTGCTCACAATTGAATCCACCTCCAGAGGCGCCTCCAGAACGTTTAAAAAAGGGGCGACTGATAATGTTGGTTATTACACAGATGTCATATTTTAAATTTAAATCTTGCAACATGGGAGTTGGGAAATCACATTCTGATAAAGGCTTACTTCACTTTATTTAGTGTCAGTTTATACTGATATTACTGAGAACAGCAGAGTCATTACTCATCTCAGTTTGTCCTATTTATAAAAATATTATACATACGAGACTATACATGTCTGGGGGAGGACGACAAGGAGGCCAGCAAGTTTATAGGGGTAATGACTGGTCTCTCCTGTCCCCCTGTCTACAACAGTGTTCTTACATTTCTTTCAAACTTGAGTTTGTTAGGTTGTGTTGAGAGCGTTGATGTAGAATTTGCAGGAAAAAAAATAAAAGGTAGAACCAAACTAGGGTTTCACAGGGGTTTCTAGAGTTAACGCTGTACTCACTACTATAGCTACTCAAAACACGGAGCCCGCGTCTACCTCGACTTCCAAACGGCCTTCGCACCGTGGCTGCAAGCAATGGACAGAGAGGTGAGATGAGACCAACAGAAACAAAAATAAAAATGAAGCTATACATGTGAAGTGATGAGTGAATCCAGCCTTCTACATCGTTACACTGCAGACAAAAAGCAAACTTAAAACTAAAACAAACAGGAAAAAGTGTGTTTAGAAAGAAAAACAACAGGCATCTTAAACTTTCATACAAGGTGTGGAGATATA
This sequence comes from Kryptolebias marmoratus, assembly GCF_001649575.2. NCBI lineage: Eukaryota > Metazoa > Chordata > Actinopteri > Cyprinodontiformes > Rivulidae > Kryptolebias > Kryptolebias marmoratus. The sequence goes on along the minus strand of NC_051430.1, from coordinate 20,858,477 downwards.
GTTTGCATTTTAAGCTCAATTTTCTGAATTCATGAACTCTAGAAAAGACAGCGGCCATGTTCTGATTATCAATATTTACTGGCTTTGATCAAATCTTTTTAAACATTCACATTTTTTGGCTTTAAAGTTTGAATAAAAGGCAAGAGCTTAGCAAGCTGAAATTTAAATCTCATGTTGCCAACTTCCGGTTTTTGTGTTTTGTTTTTTAAAATCCCACATGAACTTATAAAATGTCTGTATGACAAACAAACACCGAGAGGCAGTTAGCTCAGAGTTCAGACAGTAAAGCCTCGGATCAATACAAAAAACACAGCCATTGTTTGTCTACTTCTAGTTTTTAAATAATCCGGGAGTTTCAGTTTAAGGATATGTTTTTTTATTATTTAAAAAACAAAACAAAACAAAAGTTTGAAAAACATTTATAACTTCATTGGCAACAGCTGATAAACAAGCTGACAGTCGCTGGAAACGAGCCACATTTTTGTCTTTTGCTCCGAATTTTTAAATCTAAATTAGAGTTGTACACTTACAGAGTTGAACAAAAAGTGACAGAGATCTAGTTTTAGATCTTTATCCCAACGGATGTAGCTGTGCATCTTCTAGACACAGCGGTTAAACAATTCAATTCATTTCATTAAGTGCATAATTCCACAACATATCAAAATTCATCAAGAGTTAGGAATTAGACACACAATACAAATCTGAGAAAGAATGCAGACAGTTTTGGTAAACACGTTTTTTTCCCGGTACAGCAAAGCTTATTAAGCTGCTCGCTGATAAATGTAGACTCAAGTCTTTTCTCTCTTTCTCTCCCTTCATCTAATCCCTCGTTCATTCCTTCCAAGCAGGTCGCATCTCTATGGCTACAGGTTATCTGATCTCCCTGTAGTGGAAGCAGCAGCACAACAAGCTCCTTCCACTCAGGAGTTCGTGTTAATTATGTACTCGAAAGTTGGCCAAAAATGTCTTAACGCACGCAGGGTTTGAGATTCCTAATCTGCAGATTAAATGCTTTTAAAGACAGGAATAACTTCACTGAGTAATCCCAAAGATCCAGGATTTTATAAAGAAAATGCACTTAAGAGGAACAAATATTAAACTTCACTAAAACGATCCCTTCTGTCAGCAAGGCGCGAGCTTCGCTTCCTCAAAAGCGGGATTTCATGAATTTCCTGCATCAACAGATGGAGTCCCGTCGGTGAAGAAAGAACTCATTCAAGCAAACTCTGAATGAGGGAGTTTGTGTTGGACACCAGAGGCTCTTTGGGTTTTCGTACCAAAGCTGAAGAACTCACAAAAAGCTGTTCACCTCACTGTACTCCAGGGATTTCTGTGGCCTCGGGCATTTCGATTCATTTTCTCAATGTTCTTTCATGGCAGACAGAAAACCAAATCTTACAGTTTGGTATAAAAAGGGGCCATTGCTTTGAGATTTATATAACAAATTTAATTTCCATGTTAATGAAGCAATAATGAAATGCATACATTTGTCTGAGTGAGCCAGAAAAAGAAAACCAAATATCAACATCAGACTTTAGTATCTCAGTTTTCAATCAGAAGTCAAAATAATGACATATTCATGAGTGAAAAGCAGCTAAAGTCTGAAGAAAACAGACCTTCAGAAAGCCTGGAGAACTATTGATGAAAATATAATGAAATTACAGCTGGCTGAACTAATGTTGTGTCTACACAACGGCCCCATTTGAATGTTTTATTCAATTATAAAACTGACTGAAGAAAACAATGGATCCAGATTAAATTCTGTAAATAAAACCAACTTGATCTCAGTTTAGGTTTAAGTCTCCGTTTTCTAATTCCTCAAGCTAATATTTGAAAAGCAGTTTTGTTTATTTGCTGTGTGAAATAAATCGTGGGGCAAAAGTAAACCTTAAAGAAGAAATCTGAACTTTAGTTTTGGTCTGTAGCGTGGAAGTCGGATAGCTCTGATCCGCTCAGGAAAGGTGGTCAGAAGTGCAAATTAGATGAAAATGTCCCGGAGCCCGGAGTGCAGAAAGGCTGTTTTGTGTCCCGGTATGACGTTTAAGGCTTAGACATTGACCAAACCTGGACTCAAGCAGTGCCACGAGTCGAGCTGTGAACGTAAACTCTCCACCCCCACCCCTCCGCAACTCAACAAAAAAAAACATTACCGCCCTGCAGCTCAGCTTTGTTTTAAGAGTTTAAAATCCTTTAAATGAGCTTACAGATGTGCCGAGTTGTCTCGTGTGCACACAACACGGCAGGAAAGCCGATTAAAGGTGGATTGTAAGTGATAGCTATTTTCTGTTCCTAAAACATTTCCATACAAATGCATAAGCTCTTCGGTGACTGAAGGGGATGTTCGATGCCCCCAGGGCCGTTTAAAGCAGACAGAACAGATAATTAGAGCTTCAGAGATCTCGTCAACAGTTGGTCTTTTTTTTTTCTCCTCCTCAATAACAAAACTGAAGCTCATCAGTGAAGCAGACAGGATGAAAAGAAGTGCTGACTGAGGGATGTGGCAGAGCGATAAAATTATTACAATTTTCAGTTATGCTTGTTCTTGTTTATCTGGGACAAGAATGGGAGGAGGGGCAGTGGCTGCACCACACTAACACCCATTTAAACACAATACTTGGCCTATTTCCCCCCCACCCACAAGCCAACTCTCCAGAGCCTATTCACTAACACCATTCATTTGCATTGGCTGAAGATTTGTTTATTGCTACACAAGCTTCTCTTCAGTGGAACTACTACTTTTGTCCTTGTAAATTTAATAACGCGCGCAAGTTTTTGCTTACAAACTGAAAGATTTTGTCCATTTCCATAGACGTGAACAGCAGGTCCCGGCAGTTCACACCTGCTGAATGAGGCGCCTGCAGAACTGAAAGCTGAAGCTGAGGAATAAGATATTCTTACAGGAAATTTGCATGAGCAATCCAAAAATTATTTTTGCCTTCCATGGAAGCCATTAATATGCACTCGGATGGATTTCTTGAGGCCTGGACATTAGCATCAATCAGCTCAAATAACTCTTAATCAGGTTGGTCCACAATTTCTTAAACAGCTCCTACTAATACACAAACCCATTTCTACAAGCTTTAACTCTGTAGAAATGTGAGATCCCCCGCTCTAATCTGCCTACAACACCCTAAATCCATCTTTAAGAAAACTCGACCGCGTCGCTTTCTTACCCCCCGACACCCACCTGATCTTACAAGCCGGTCCAGCCTTTCCATGGAGGGGGACGGCACCCTGGACCTGGGGCTGCCGGGCATGGAGCACTCGGAGCCGGCGTCGAAGGAGTCGTCGTGGTTCAGCATCAGCAGCTCTTTGACACATTTGTGGCAGACGCTGTGCTGACAGGGCAGGATCAGAGGGTGGGTGAAGAGCTCCTTGCAGATCGGGCAGATCAGCTCCCGCTCAATGTTCTTGATCGGGACCTGAAGAGAGGAGACGTCGCCATCAAAAACACGAACGGCTTGAAAATCCTGCATGCTTGTCCCCCCCATCATGGTTTGCCATCATCTTAATAAAGGGCAGAACAAATACAGAACTGGGCTAAAGTCTCAAGCTGTCCCCGAGCCAGACTCTCACAATCTTTTAAAGTTGTCTTTCAAAGTTCTTCATTGAACTTTTATTGATCCATTTTATTTTTAGCCCTTGTTCCTGACAACTTATTGTTTTGTTAAACAACAAACTTTGACCTACGAATCTTTTAGGTATAAAAAAGGCTCCTAAACTCACTAGTGTTGTGGCAACACAAACAACTTAAAGAACCAAAATCTTATCTTTCAGGCACTTTGTTATTAGAAACTTGTCACAAGATGTTTGCACTTATTTTACAGAATTTATTCAACTTTTTGAATGGATATTAAATAATTTTTTGTCGCTGAAAATTTGTCATACATTAGACGATCACCTGGAGGCTAGAAATCTCTCAGGTCAATAGTTTATTTTAATCCTGATGCTTTTTCTTCTTTACTTGTTATGCAGTTTTTTTTAAGCACATTTGCAACATGTCATCATTGTCAGACAAGAACTGGACTGAAAATGAAAGAAAAAGCAACCAGAAGTGTAAAACAATACTTTAAGTCTGAACTGTTAAACAAAAGGATCTAAAATATAAATATTTTAAGAAAGCCTGGCTCCTTTTGCTGCAAAATAATAAAATAGGTGTGATTTTTAAAGGGTTTGCACAGAACTCAAGTAAAAAACAAGCTGAAAGCAAAAATGTAATCATATTTTATCCCTTAAAAACCATCATCGAAAACAATGCAACTATAAAACTTCACATTTATCTGCAATTTAAACAACAAAAAGAACATTTTGCTGCAGCAATGAAGAGGGAACCCTAGCCTTTAACATTGGCAGCAGATAATGTCTTTATTTCACCTGTTCATGCTTTCATTTTCACACCTAAACCCCCCCAGTACAGCCATCAATCCAGCATGTAGTCTTCACCATCACGTTTCTGACTGCATTACATAAGACAGGATTAACTCCGGCTAAATATAGAATAACGAGAAGCTCACGTTTGAGCACAGAAACCCTGATAAGTGAACATTTTACGAGGCAATAAAAATAATAGCAGGCGTCCTCCCACGAGCAGTAGCTGATTATTCATTCAGTTCAGGTGGTGAGGTCCAACTTCCCTAAAACTATCGACTCCGTCCAGCTGCTCGAACGCCTCCGAAAGTTCAAAAGTCCGACAAACACGATAATAAAAAAGGAAGTTTTTAAAGACGAAACGAGAAGCGAATTTCTTCATAAAACACGAAACGAACGGACTGAAAAACAGCAACAACAACAATGAATGGTCAGCCTCCGCCGCGCAGAGGAGCCTCGGGCTGTTTTCAGACAAACGAGCGAGCCGTGGCGAACAAAATGCGCACTTTTCTCCGACTTACCGCAACAATAGAGCTGCTACGCCGCATCTCTGCGGTGGTCATGTGGAGGGGGAAGAGGGGCTGGATGGAGACCCGAGTTTAAAGGACAAATGTAAAAAGATATACACAAGAGTTAGCCCGGTTAAAAGTGCGGGCTAGCAACAGACTTCTCGCACGCGACGTGAAGATGCTGAGAGCGCCGGCAGCGGGGGGGTGNGTCTGGCAAGAGCCCGCGCGGGGGGGAGGGGAGGGGGGGGGGGGGGGGGGGGGGGGGGGGGGGGGGGGGATTTAAATGGAGTGACGCCGCGGAGGGGAGGGAGGGAGGGAGGCTGCGCGTGAATCAGCAACAGCAGCTCCCCTACTGCAGTCAGTGCAGGGACGCTGTATGGCAGGCCGTTTTACCATATAATTAAAACACAGTCCTATTTATCTCTCATTTTAAAACACAAGCAATATACAAGTAATATAAATATTTGAAGACAGAATGACGTTTATATTTTATTTTATTTAATCTAATATATCTAGTATAGCATTCCAGCTGATAATATATATATCTATATTCTGGAAGTCCCACAGTCAAATTGGGAGACTCTGCCAGACTCTTTCAGAGCAGCTGACGGCACGATGTTGTCAGCGAAGCCACATTAACACAGAGATGCTCTGACAGCCAGAATTTGCCATCAATTTGCAAAATAGGTTTTGAACCCCTCGTGGAGTCTGATTGTTCTCCGTGTTTACAGTGACTTCCGGCTACCCTAAAGACATCCTGTTGAAAAGAAAAACAGACACAGAACTGTGCTGCCTGTAGGTGAGTGCCTGGCGACCGGATGAAAACCTGCTCGGACTGTAACTCGTCCGTCTGGGACTGGATCCGAGCACACCGGCAATCAGAACCAAATCCCCAACTCTGTTTGCAGACATGCAGCCCAAAACCTGCAGGAAAACCTCCTCTGTGCTTCATTGTTGTCTGCAGACACTCATTATTTACCACTCTCCAGCCACACCGTCTTCTGCTACAGCCAGATATTTCAGGTTTTGATTCATCAGCCATTTTTTGCAGAGCCTGAAGAGCGCATCTTGAACCCCCCCCCCCAAGTCTTTTCCTGACAGAGACTTCGCTGATGTTGGGTTGTTGTCTTCATTGTCATCTTGGTTGGACATGAAACTGTCCTACCCTCACCTTGGTAGCAGAGATTAACTGTTCCTCACCAAGTTTTTATCCTCCTACAGCTGTTTCTGTTCCTGGTAATGAGTGTTTATATAAAAAAAATACTATTTTTAGCAACAAAATCCATGACTTTGTGCATGTGTACCTGACAGAATTCATGCAGGTTTGAATGAAAAGGCTGGTCAGCACCAAATAGTGATTTAGACTCTTTTGTTAGCTCAATTACCATTTTGTGACTTAATAAACTACACCTGGACCAGTCATTATGTGTTTGTCTGCGTCCCTTTCCTGTCCTCTCAGACTCCAGCCGGTCGAGGCAGATGGCCGCCCCTCCCAGACCTGGTCCTGGTTCTGGTCCTGGTTCTGCTGGAGGTTTCTTCCTGTTAAAAGGAAGTTTTTCCTTTCCACTGTCACCAACATGCTGTTCAGGATGGGCGACTGCGATAAAGCGAAGATTTGAAGCAACCTGCTGGCTTCCTTAGATACATTAATTTTTACCATAAGTGAATGTTTCTGTGCTGTGTGCTCTGAGATAACCATTGTTGTAAACTGGCGCTGTATGAATAAACTGAACTGAATAAAAAAACCAAACAATTCGAGTTCATGTTTGTAAAAGCATTGCAGCACGCTCTCCTGACCTGCTTCAAAATCATTTGCGCCGCATTATTTAAATAGATTTCACCAGATGAGGCTGAAGTGAACCAGTCACCTACATTCTGCTCATTTCTCCCTCACAGCTCCAAGCTCGCATGAATAAATGCCAGAGACAACTTGGGGGAGAGATAGCATATCACCACATTCTGGCAATGTTAGTCCCTCCATATATAGAAACACACACACACACACACACACACACACACACACACTCCTGAAACCCACTGCTCTGCCTCAACGCACATCTGCTTCCAAGTGGCCCACATAGTGACAGAAGTGTGATCTGATCCCTCTGCAGCACCAAACACACCCAGGAAGGGTGCTAATTAAACTCAGTGTTCATTTTCTTCTGTTAAAAAAAAGAAAAAAGGGTTCTTTTTGTTAAAATGGACCTACAACACAGTCACAGTCTGCCTATCTACAGTACAGAACACAACAGACTAGAATAGAATAGAATAGAATAGAATAGAACAGAACAGAACAGAACAGAACAGTGTGGGCACCACTCCCCGGCTCCTGGCAGCCCTGCAGCCCGGCCTCGCGCCGCTGCCGCCGGCTGCTCGCTGACAGACAGCCCGCTGCTGTCAGGAGGACCACGGATCATCCGGAGGATGAGACCCACCTCGCCCCGCTCGATGCGCTCCACGATGCAGCCGAACTCTGTCATGTCCTCGGAGTCCGACATGGCTGCGGACGATGATGAAGATGAGGAGGATGGTGGTGGTGGTGTTGGGGATGGCTTCAAGATCCACCAACAACCAAAAGAAGGGTTAAAATGTGATGAGAGGAGAGACGCCGAGCATCAGCTGCTGCGTAAAAAGAGGGAGGGGGGAAATGCTCTGCGTCTTCACGGTGGAAGGTGAGATGACATCAAGAAACAGGAGCTGCTCCCCGGATCCCATCCATCCTCCCTCCCCTCCCTGCCCTCCCCTCCCCTCCCTATAAGCTTATTTTGCTATCAGAAGAATCTACAGTCCACGCGCCCACTGCTGTTTGATTCGAGTCCGCCTGGAAACCCCGCCCTCACGTCTCCGCGCTGTACCATCTCCCTCCTTCATCCCTCAGCGGAGACGTCTCGGCTCACAGAGCTCTTTGTATCCGCCCGATCTGTCATCTGTCCCCAGCCCTCCCCGAGAGAATACCTCCTGTTTGATCCGCCATATATTATCGGAGTATAATCCCATTCTTCAGATTAAAAGATGGGGATGAGGGGAGAAAGGAGGTCTTTAAGTCTGTTGGTGCCACCGGGTCAAGTTTGCGCACGGCTGGCGGCGCGCTCCTATAGGTGCCCATTTCTCTTCACTCCAACTCTTTGTTCCTGTGCATTTTTTATTTATTTATTTGTTAGAGAGAGATGTCGGCCTGGAATGTGGGGCGGCAGCTAGAACCCGGATTAAGTTGGCATTTCTCTCTCTCTTTTTTTCCCTCTCTGGCATTGCCACTTGTTCCGCGTCAGCAGATGGCCTCCTCCTTGGCTCCATGTCCCCTGTCCACCCCGCCGAGCGCGTGGACGGGGGGACAAACGGACACAAAGCAAACGGAGCATGGCGAAATGAATACTCTCCAAATGTGGCTGAAATAATCTGCCATCAGTGGAGCAAACCTGGTTTAGGATCAGCTGCTGGTAGCTTCAAGGCCACATGAAGCACGCCTGGCTTTTATCCACAGTGGAAACATATGTTGACATGAAGAAATTGTACCTTTTTTTTATTTTGGTGGCAAATCTGAGATAGGTGCAACAAAAAGCTGTAAAAATAAGTGGTGCAAATCAGAAACAGCTGGAGGAGCATTTTGCAACTAATCAGGTTAATTGACAGCAGGTCAGTAAAATCCTCATGGACTGGAGATAAAAAGAGCCTTTTAGAGAGGCTGAATCTCTCAGAAGTAAAGATGGGAAGAAGTTCACCTGTCTGCCAAAAACTGTCTAAAAATAGTGAAATGATTTTCAAAATAATGTTCCTCAACAGAAGATTGGGAAGACTTTGGATCTCCCATCATCCACAGTTCATAAAACCAAAAGATTTCAAGAATCTGGAGAAATCTCTGAGCTCCAAGGACTAAAGGCTGAGAGTCAGTATTGGAGGCTCGTGGTCTTCGGGGCCCTCAGGGGCCCTCAGGGGCCCTCAGGGGCCACTGCATTAAAAACAGGTCTGATTCTGTTCTGAACTTCACTGCATGGACTCAGGAAGTCTTCCAGAAATCCCTGTCTGTAAACACAGTTCTACTAATGCAGGTTAAAGCTCTGTCATGTAAAGAAGGAGCTAAATGTGAACACCATCCAGAAACACTGAGGTCCTCTCTGACCTGAAACTCATTTAAAAAGAGTGGAAAACTGCTCTGAGGTCAGATGAATTAACATTTCTAATTCTTTTTGGAAACCACATATGCTGCATCCTCTGTACTAAAGAGGAGAGGAATCATCAGCCTGTTATCAGTACATGGTTCAGAAGTCTGCCTCTCTGATGGTATGGGGGTGCATTAGTGCCTATGGGCAGCTTACACATCTGAAAAGGCTCCATCAATGCAGAAAAGGGTTCTTATATGCTCTCATCCATATTACAACATATTTCAGTATTTTTATTCACATTTTATGCATCAGCCCAACATTTTCAGAACTGGGGTGGTACAACTAAAACAAAAATGACAAATAAAAAGGTTTTGCCTTCCAAAACCACAAACCTTTCAGCCACGGAGGCTGCCAGTTTCTTGATCTGAGTGTCCATCCTTAACCTTGGCCAAAGCAGCAGCTTTCCGCTCTGAGAAGGGCCTACAAGTCCTCGTTTTTATTTTATTTTTACTCAAATCTTTGATCGTCTGGATATGAAGCTGCAATAGCTCCACAGCTGCAAGAGGTCTAAACAGGTCTTAAATAGGTTTTACACTTTCTAATCCACTGGTGAAATTTAAATCTTTTTGAAAACAATTAGGCCTTCCTAAAGCAACAAAAACTGTCTAATAACTGCAGAAGAATCTGTTAAAGATATCTCAGAAAAACAAAAATCAATTAAAGTTGATGGCAGTCAGGTTTTTGGATTCTGAAAAATGCAAATAAAACTAATAGGATCAGAGTACTCACATTTTCATCCTGCCAGGTTGTAAATGAGCTAATTAGGACTCATGCTTGTGTTATGAGAGGATAACAGAACAGATCTGAACCGTCAAACATGAAAAATCGAGGTCTTAATAAAGTTGCAGCTCCGCACGAGGAGAGCTTTTATGTTTCTAAATTAATCCCACTGAAATGTTACGTCCAAACTAGATATGAACCCACATGTTGGGAGGGGGGGAAAAAAGAGTCGCCATCATCATTAGTTATTATTTAATCTCCAAGAACCATTCATTTTTTTACAGATTTTATGTTCACATAGTTGTTTTTTTAATGTGCCAGGGCTCATGTGTAATATGTGCGGAGACGACTCCTAACTGTCCTATAAAAAGCCACATAAACCAGAAGCGCTCTCCCCCTAACTGAATAATTAATACAACTAATTGATTGGCGTGTTTTACAATGCAGAACAAGCAGAGAGCACCCAGCGGTGCCTATGGATTATTAAAAATGATCATCTAACAGCTCATGAGTCAAAGTTGTAAATGTGCCGCCTTTGAATGTGGCAAAAAGAGCTTTTATCAGGAACATCGGTGCATTAAAGAGAATAAAGTCTTCAGCTTTTTGGCCATACAGGAAACCTAATAAGAAGGCAAAAGATTATGGCAACAGGATTGATTGTTTTAATTAAAATGAACATCAGATGTCACCTAACCAGGTTATGGGCATATGGTAGATAAGAGAGGCACAAGTTATCTGTTGATCGGTGGAGAAGAAATACCTTTCCTCTTCAAGTTTTCCTTGTTTGAATTGCCCTCTGTTCACCAAAATTGCAAAATGTCTGATTCAGCGCTAATAATGTTGCATGACCTCACAGGACTGGGGCCTGTCACACTTGTCTGGTTCGGATTACGGCGGCGGGGGCCAACTGTCAAGTCGGTGACGTTGCCGTGCAGCTCCCAGGTGGGAACAGATTGTGTGTGTGTGTGTATGCTTCCATGTGTGATTGGTGAAATTCCCCCTCCTCCGCAGCGTTTTTAATAAGCTCTTAGTCACTGACCTACTAAAGAAAGGAGCAGCACAGTGCTTCCACGTCGCAGGAAAACGAGAAGCAAATTAAGGAGAAAGAAAAAAAAGAAGCTAACCAGTTGTCATCTTTGTGTTTAAAAATAGAAAAAGAAAAAAAACAACAACAGTTGAGTCACTAAACCACATGCTCCCTCTTTCATTTGAGAAACTGCTATGGGAGTGATGCCAAGATTTGCATTTTCATAAAGAAAGTATTCATATATACCGAATTATTACCATTTCTGACAAGTTGGGATCAGATCCCACCTCAATTATTTGTTTCTAATTGTGCTACAAGGTTTTTCAGCTACCAGAGTGACTCAAACATGAGTTTATTCTTGTTTCCACATTGAGTTTTTCCACGCACATATTTATGAAACATACTGGTCTCGTGTGTGAAGACAGGAGCAGATAAATGTCATACTGCTGCAGGTTTTCTGCCCCAGCTGGTTTAGTTAAAGTGGTCGAATCGAACTCATTAAGCATTTGTTCGACTTCTGAAGTCACATTTCAGAACTGAACTAAGATAAGACTAATCTGTCGGCTGCTATGTCAAAGACAAAGCTTTATTTTAGGAGTGAAGACATTTAACTTCAGCTGTTTTTACAGAAAATCTAATATTAGGCCAACTATTTAAGTGTTTTTAACATGTTGAACTTAACTGTTGCCTTTATCCTGGTTCCTATATAACAAATACAACATTCTTTTATTTACTTTTTCCTTTAAAAAATAGCTAAAAACAGCTTCCTCTCCTGGCTTGGACAGAGACTGGCGATGTGACACCTTCCCACAAAGCTATGCAAAGGTTTTAATAGTGCTTTAAAACATAACAACAAGAAAAATGATTAAAACCACACACCTTTCTTCTTATTTTTCTGTTACCCCTCCATGAGTGGCGCTCAGTGCCCTCATACGTTATCAAGCTCAACTACAGAACAACAATAAAGCTGATAAAGCTGAAGGAAAAAAAAGCCAGGAGTTATGGAATAATCAAAGTAATCTGACTCTACAACACGCTTCGTCCTTTTCCGGTGCAAATCCAGAGGCTAAAATATTCCCCCAAAAGCGGCGCTCTTTTACTACGATCAGATCTGAAGCGATTTGATACGAAGGAACTTCCCCCACAGAGGTTTCTTCTTGCGAGGCTCCAGTCCGTGTCTCTCCCGATTACCACCACAAAAACCAGAGACTCGAAACCTCTTATGGGTTTTATGTCCTCCACTTACAACAGATCGCTGCTGAAAGAAACAAAACGTCTGAAAACAGACCTTATTTTAAGCAGCAGCCATGTATTCATTTGAGTAAAACAAAGACAAACATCAAACCACCAACAAATAATAATTATAAAAAAAGGGACTCCACAGTCCTCTGAGCCTTTAAAGATGTGCAAAATACAAATCAGAACTAAAGATTTCATTTTATAATAAGCTTGATTTTATAAAACCTTGAGATTTTCTTCCTGTAGATAGAAGAACTGTCTCAAAATGGAAGACAAAACATTTTTATCTGATTGTCCCAATCTTCTGTTGATAACTACAATGTTGCTTCGTTTTTTTATTTTAGTTTGTCTAAAACCCACAACTCATTTCAGTTGAATAACTTCGATGTGAGCCAAGGAATCGTTATTTTCCTGACATCACAATTTCTGCCCTGCCAAAAGCCAGAATTGTTGTTTTTTTATCTGAAGATTTAACCCAGATAAAGTGCCACTATCAGATTTTTTTTTTTTTTTTACTTTGTCTTCATTCCAAGAGCTTCTCTCACTCTTTATGTGACAAACACACAAACCCACGGAAAACAAAGAGCTGAAAAGTTAGTAGATGATTTATTTCTCATACGTACAGCCTGCAGGCCGAGCTCGAATCAACATGACTGCATCCAGAGTGGAACACTGAAGCACTACAACACGTCACACACAAACATCGGCATGTCGACGTCCTGTTCCTCAGCAACACAAGTCACATATTTATAGACATTTACATCTTTTTACACTGAATCATCCTAAAAAGCATAGAAAAAATAAATTCCGTAACAGGTTTTGTTCCATAATTTCTCAGTACATTATATATAGCGGAAGGGGGGGGGGTCTCATGGCCGACTGCATGAGAGGTTTTGGCCGCGTGTTTTTCAGAATCCGTTCACAGCTTTCACTGCAGCTGCTTGTGAGGCGCAGGGCTGGCGGTCCCGTCGTTTCGTGCAGTGGGGGCCGAGCGCTTCGTCTGCCGTGGGGTGAGACTTCAAGTAACGAAAACAAGTCAAACAGGATGGAAACCAAACCGCAGTAAATGACAGATCCATGCATTTCATTCTTCTTTTTTTTTTTAAATCTACAAGCATTCCCGGGTTCAATCTCAATAAATTAATCCCTCCTGATCGGACGCAATCAAACAACATCAATCCGATCGTGCAAACAGGGTTCACCGCCTTCCTTCGTCCCAAAAGTACAGGTTAAGGTTCATGATACAGGCACCCCTCTTCCCCTTTTAGAGAAAACTAGCAGTCTTTGCTTTCTTGGTTACAAAGGTTCGAGCAAATTAAGCATAACAAAAAAAAAAGAAATCACAAGAACAGAAGCATTTAAAGAGCAGCAACTTAAACCGATACAAGACGAGGCACGTTACAGAGGCAAGTCGGACACGAAGTCTATGTGAGCTGAAAGAAAACAGCAGAAAGGGGACACCAAACGTCTCATCAGAAGACGTCTGGCTTTACTGTGAAGCTTTAAGCCTAAATACTCAAGATTTAGGATCACGAGCGACGTCATCATGAATCATTGATATGAAAACAGTAAACCATGTAAGACATAATAAGCAGATTAGTGGTGCAAATGTGAAATAAAAGAAATTTACCATATGTGGTTTAAAGCAAGAAAACTATACGTACATAAAGGTACAGCAGTACAGTAACAATGCTGCAAAGTTTCTGTTTTAGGCCAAGCGGTAAAATTAAAAAAAATAAAAAAATAAAATAATATATTGTCTTTAAAAAAGCAGCCATTTTTGCATCAAAGCTGGGATGTGGGTCTGGATTTAGAAAGAGAGAATCCAGCGCCCGACAGTTTACTTTTAATAATGGATGGCTCAGATTATTTATTTATCCACCTCTCCTCCCATGTTCTCTGCTTTCCTCTGTCCTTCGAAATGTGAAAAAAAGATCATAGTTTGGCAGAAAGCGAGCCGAAGCCAGGGGTTTTTATTTATTTTTTTTATGTCCACTCAAACACAGTCACCTCCTGCAGGTAAAATGACTTTTTTATTTTTCTGGTTTTCTGTTTTCTCTTCCCTCGCGCGTCGTCCCAGGGAGCAGGTGTTTGCTCACGCTGTGGCCTCGTTATGGCCGAGGTGGGATCGGAGGGGGGAGGATGCAGCGATATCTGAAGCTGAAAATGTTGCTTTGCTCCGGGTTAAGAGAGCCGACGTGAAGGCAAGAGGTGCAGGCAGAGCTCGACTTCCTGTTTCACCGGATTATCTGAGACGTTTTTTTTTTTTTCTACTTTCACCAAAGAAAAGCTTAAATAAATCAGAAGTGGTTATTAATGGCTGCAGCCAGTTAACCGGATGTCAGAAAAGTCTCGACGGAGCGTTAGATAACAGGTGTTACCCCCGAGCTCATTGTTCTTTGCTTCACTCTGCATCCTTTCTGCGCTGAAAAGAACGAGTCACATCCCGGAACAGTTCAAAGGACGACGTTTCCTCTGGTTAGGATGCTGCTGTCTGAACTCTTCTCCTTTTGATTCGCGGCTAGGTACAACCGCACAGGAAGTCAATTATATTTATATACATAAAGAAAAGAATAGTGAATGAGCGCGGTTCAGAGGTGCTTTAATGTGCGTCCACTTTAAACTAATTCCACAAAGGGGTCCAAATGTATTCCTTTGTTTTTAGACGTAAAGAAAAAACAGTTCTGTTTCATTCCTTCCTGACTGCCAGTGGCAGTAAACAAAGTGGATATCTCTCCTCGCGCTCCGCGCAGGTCGAGAATTAATGTAAACAAAGTCACGCACGTGACACGTAGCTCACCTGGGCGTGCGTCTATAAATAGCACGTGTGAGGCTACGTTCGGCCTCTTTGTTCTTCTCGCGGTCGACCTGGCGTGCTTCGC
>NC_051430.1:20829781-20839557 GCF_001649575.2 Kryptolebias marmoratus | reverse complement strand
CCAGGTGAGCTACGTGTCACGTGCGTGACTTTGTTTACATTAATTCTCGACCTGCGCGGAGCGCGAGGAGACATATCCACTTTGTTTACTGCCACTGGCAGTCATCCAGGAATTCACAGAACCATAGTTACAGAGTAACTTCCGGTTTCTGACATCTGAAATGAGAGCTTCAGCCAAATCTATTTTGAAAGTTATAGATTTGCCCCCTTGAGGTAGTTTCAGATGTCTTTTCAACAAATTTTCCACCCAAGCTGCTCCATTATTATTTAAATCTTTTTGATATTTAAAAGAAGAAGAAGAAGAAGAAGAAGAAGCCTGCCTGGTGAAAGCAGAGGATGGAGCAGCGAGAGGCTTAGAGGAGATTCCCGCTGAGATGATCTTACACTGAGGAGCTCGAGGCTTTAATGAATCAGAAAACTGTTGCATTTCTTGTGTTTACAGAAAAAAAAAACTAGAGAACAGAAATTTCTATAATTTGAAGAGATGGGTAAGTTATTTTATGTGCTTAAAAACGAACGAGATTATACTTTATAAAACTCAAAGGCATCTTAAATGTCTTCAGTGATTCTGGACTTTGTGGCACGTCGCTGTTTTCTCACAGACCACAGCACGATGTGGTTGACAAAAGGCAGCAAAGAGGTGTGGCATATGCAGTACTGCTAAACAAACAAACAAACAAACAAAAAGTGGCTTTAGACGGGTTTCAGACAAGTTTCAGACTTAGCAACTTTATCTT
Organism: Kryptolebias marmoratus; assembly: GCF_001649575.2. Classification (NCBI taxonomy): domain Eukaryota; kingdom Metazoa; phylum Chordata; class Actinopteri; order Cyprinodontiformes; family Rivulidae; genus Kryptolebias; species Kryptolebias marmoratus. Next base: position 20,838,821 of record NC_051430.1, on the reverse strand, counting down.
AAGGAAAAAAAAAAAACCTTTTGAGAAGCCAAATGTCTTTAAGAAGCAGAGGTCCGGTGACTTTCGACTGACAGCTGATCCAGATTAAACCAGATTACCCAACCTGTTCGGGTTTAAATCATCCCGCTGTCAGTGCTGCCCGCCGTGGCCGTGGCCACCACGGCCGCCGGCGCTCTCCCTCCACGTCTGCTGCAGCTGCTGGAGGTGCTGAAAGGCTCGCTGGGTGATGTTCAGAGCTGGGTGGACCTTCTGCAGACTGGGCTCTCCAATCAGAGACAGGCCGCACAGACCCAAGTAGGCATGAAGGGGGTCTGGAAGAGAGGAGGGGGGGAGACACAGAAGGGAGAAACTGGGTCAGAACGGGTCGGGTGTGTCCAAGCAGAAGCATCAACCAGTCTGCATGTTTCCACAATAATTAGCGACGCCCCAACAGAACGATTAAACCCACAATCAAGGTTTGTTGTAATGCTCCTTTAACTACATATAAATAATAATCAGCTTCATTAACTAGGACTCAGAAAGGAGGCTGATCGCACGAGGACACGCTCCGGTTTGATTATTACTCAGAAGGTTTTCGGTCCGTGTCTCAGTGAAGGACACCAGAGGAGAAAATGACACTGAATTCAGTTTTCTACAATAATCAGGACGAACACTGGAGAGGACGGTGAGAACTGTTGTCTTCAGATCATTCTGCTTAAATCAGACCAACAACAGCTCATTGCCAGCTTTAACTCTTTGTTATTAATAATAGCAGCAACAAAATCACTTAAAAATGTTGCCAGATATGCCTGAACGACCAGATTCCATTGAAGCAAAGTGATTCCTGGTCCCTTCGTTAGCTTTCCTCTCCTCTCAGGTGACGTCCTTCCAGCCGATCATGCACGATGTCATTCAACACCACGTTTTGACAAAATACTAGTTCTCTGTTATGACTCATATGGTAGCTTTCTTCAAAGTTAGAACAGAAAAGAAGGCCAAAACGAGTAAAAGAAGTTTAGGCTACATGTGAAGAGTCTCAAATCTGTTGATCACTGCTGTCCTCTTGCACTCAGAGAGCTTGTGATAGTTTTTTTTAATTTCAAAAAGATGAACTATTCTTTGGGTTTTGATTCATCAAGCTTCACTGGTCCTGAAATTTAGGAAACATTCCTTTTTTTTCCCCAACCAAACTTTCTCACAGTTATATTCATTATTTTAAAATATGCATTTCAGCAAGTAAACTAGGTCTTTTATTTTGTTCTTCTGGTTTATTTTCATGCTGCAATATTTCAACCCACAGATTTTATAATCTGTAAAGAGCGGAGTGGCAAAAACTGATTCTCATCATCTGATCCTCTGGTAGTTTATATTGACCTTCAGTCACGTCTGTTTGAGGGGGTTTTAAAGATTCAACAGCCTACTTGGATTAAATGACTTGGATTTGAAATGTTAGCCATCTATGTCTGTGTAATCCCATCTCTTCTACTTAAACACAGAAAATAAAGACATGAACTCTCCCTAAAACAGTAACTATAAAGAAATAAACAAATGTCTCAGTCACTCAAACCTGATAAAGAGTCACACACTGGCTGCTGTTGTCCCATATTATTATTACTACCTGATCCCCTGTACCCAGTTTCTGCACATCAGAAGCTTCACACGACACTCTAGACCGCTGCTATTGTTTGTTATCATTCTTGTCTTTCTTAAAACTCTCCAGTGTTCGGCTACATTCACAGGGCTTTGTGTGTTTTCCCTCACTGTTTCCTAAACCGTGTGTTCTGTCTTATTACGGTAACACGAGGAGGAAGAGCTCCTGTGTCCTCATCAATTACACATGACAAGGGCAGGCTACACACACACACACTGCTAAAGTTTAGGGTTACAGGAGTTTTTTCCATTGATCGGGTAAAACTAGCATCCAGCCCCACCCTGGCCTCGCTGCACCTGCGGAGGAGGTGGGGGACAAACCTTTCTGTTCCTAATGAGAGATCTTTGAAGATAGGAACGAGAAGCCACTTCTACACAGTCATTAACCCTGTTATTCAACTCCCCCTGCGGTTTTAACAGCATTATAAAACACCAGGGATTAGAGTTTATGGAGACCCATCCCAGCAGCAGTGGCTCAGCTTTTCGGGGTTTTCACTCAGACTGATAAAAAAAAAACTCCCTCTCCGCAAGTTACAGGGTTTACCTGGGTGGCTGTCGGGCCACTTGGCGAAGCCGCCTACCAAACGGTCCTGCGTGGACAGAATGAAGCTCCTGTTCTTTTCAAAGTTTGTGTACTGGAACACGTCTAACAGCTGCAGCAAGAGAAAGAGAAAAAAATGCATATTTGACAATAAACAATGCTAACTTTTGTTTGATATAAATAAAAGAGCTTTCACTGACTTTTAACTAATTATTTCAACAAATTGAGCAGCTTCAGCAGTTAAGCTAATGCTCTTAAAACTGAATAATCAGTCGATCTAGTGAAGAAAACAGCAAGCTTTAGTTTTAAAGATGATCTAAGATCATGTATGAACAAGATTTAGACATAGGATACTATAAAACTGAAGATAAAGAGGGTCAAAATGGAGCTTAAATACAGCAAACGTGTCAGCACATGCAGGAGAGCGTGCGTGAGCAGGTTCGTTACATCCGCCTCTACCTCCAGCGTGGCTCCCACCCAGAAGGAGTAGCACGTGTCTACGGGTTTGTTGGGTCGCCCGTGGAAACCGTTCTGCTGCCTCATCACGCACCAGCGCCGTATCCTGTCCAGCTCGCGCTGACTCAGCGCCTCCTCCAGCCGACCCATCAGACACAGGGAGGCGATGGCGCAGAACGTCCAGCCACCTGGACACAACAGAGGACATCTGTGTGAAATAAACCCGGCTGAGCCAAGACGTTTAGGGTCCGCTAATGGCTTCTCGGGACAAAACGCTGAGGTAAAAACTGACTGCCTGCGTGCATTTGGGACCATGTAATCTAAAATAATTGATAGCATGCTGCTTTTCTAACATCTGTCTTTATTGGAAACATTAAACTACCCTAAAACTTAAATGAGTGTAAGAAAAGAATGACATTTAAGAGCTTTAGACTATCGTTGCAGTCTTCCAGAAAGTGAATGTTGGGTTTCCTAACAGAAATTAAAAGTTGAAAGTTAGGTACAGAGCAGTTTTTTAAAATGAGAGCCGTAAAATAAAAAAAACAAAACACCAACCATTCATCAAACGATAACAGGCCACTGGTGCAGCGTACTTATCTGCGCGTGGCAAAAAAAGGTAAATCTGCCATCGCGTTACGGTCGCTACTAATCAACGGAGCCTGGTTCAATAGCTGGTGGATACATCGAGAGGAAATAAGAGGTATATAAATCTGAACCGGGAAATTAAAAAGTGGGTTTGGGGCAATTACATCATAAAAAAAAGGCTAAAAACGCAGAAAATGTGTCATTCCGACAATTCCTCGGATAATTTGAGAAATGCTCGTTTCTCCTCTTAAAGAGACAACAAACCCTGAAATATAGTGGCAACAGCAAAATAAAAACCATTATTCTGAATATAAACTACACACAGAAAAAAAAAATCCAATTTCATGCTCAGGCACATGAGTTTCTTTAATTCCATGTTTCACAAAGCGAGCTACACAATTATCAACAACAGAAGGGTCTGTGCACGTCAAACAAGTGTGGGAGGTCCCGGTGCTGAACACACACACACACACACACACACCAGGGGCGGACGGGTAATGGGCTTCAACTGAGCGTCTCTGCTGATGTGTAATCAATCCTCAGAGAGGTGCGGAGCAGAGCGCAGTCTCGATGGAGTCTATAATCGCAGGAGTCGCATTTATCACCAGGAGAGGATCGCTAGGAACCTTCAAACCCATTTCATTTAATCGTTTTCATAACATTAATAGGAAACACATCCGTCACCATGACAATAAGGTTATTCTAAGTATGTTCCCAAGCAGCGAAGGGTAAAAGGCTTGTGTGCGTCAGAATAACAAGGTTTAATTGAGTGGAGGAGGGATTATTCAGAACACTGTAGTGTATCTATAGAGATGGATCTGAACGGTTAATCCTTTAAAAGCATTTCTTCCCATCAAAGTCTTCCACTAACTTCTTAAAACACGTTTTTCATCTGCGATATAAATCTTTTATACAAGAAAGAAAAAAAAGGACAAGTCTAGATCAATCACAATGATTTAATCTATTCTAAACTCACATTTATGGGAAGAAATTTCTTTCCCCCCTCCAATGTTCTTCTCTAACAAACATCCCTCTAAGTGCACAAACCACAGTGAGCTCTGATTTTTTTTTTTTTATTATTTAAAAAGCACAAACTCACCATGAGACTCCCTCCCAGCTCCCTGGCCAAATGCGTTGTCATAGGACTGTAGAGAGGAGAAAAAAAGTGAAATTATTAACGATTTTCACCAAATAAATTCATAGATTAATGATAATGCTGGTGGAATCACACTTTTACTACATATGTTTATAGTTTCATAGTCAAAGAACATTTTAAAGTTGCAGAAATACCTTTCAGAGTCATTATTTGTATAACTGACTGTAGAAAAGTCAGCAGAGTGACAGATCTTCTGTCACAAGACGCCTCCCTAACAAGCACTTCCTTCTGTCTGTAATCAATCGTGTCACAGTCAGAGCCAGCTCTTAAAAACTCGCAACCTCAGCTTTGAAAGACGAGGTGCAGTGGTTGGGTTTCCCTTTCTTCCTTTTTTGCCATCAGCGTTTCACAGTATCTACTTGCGATGTTTTCTTTGAGGAGCAACCTTTAATTAAATGAGAAGTTGTACTGTCGTGGTCCCGTGTGGCTGCAATTTCAGAATAAACCTGGTTTTTTTTTTTTTTTTTTTTTTTTTTTTTTACAGGAGCTAAAAGAATTTATTTTAGGCTTTCCAAGCTAAAGCTGCTTTAGAAAACTGAGAACTGAGAAACTGAGGTTTTAAAGCAAAATGTTGCAGAATTTTCTACCTACAGATGTTCCACCCTTTTCTTTCTGTCTCCTGGCACCGTCCAAAAGCAGTGAAACTAATAATAAACCCGTCTTCTCACAACACCAAACATACTGCGGCCTCTTTTCTGAAACAACTTGATTTGCCACATTAGTTTTTAACAGTAAAAATGGATCTTAACTAACTCTTTTTATATTGTCAGTGTATTTTTTATGTATGTAAAAAGGAGAATGGCTGCGTTACATTCCCACCCACGAAACGATAAAGACTCTGTGTAATAAAACCCTCCTGTGTGAAATGTCAGACTCGATATAAGCCGAGGTTGCTCGTGGGAGCTGTTCCCTACAAGAAAGAGAGAAGACAATGCCTGGCGCTCGACGCTTTGATGTGTCGAACGCCCAGGAAAGCAAACACAGACAATAGGAGAATCGAAGGTTTCTGTTTCCAATCCTCTTAAAAGGCTGAGGTGAAAAGTTTCTCCTGTGGCTTTCAGATCATGACGCGTTGCTCAATTCCCCTCCATTTATTACAAAGAAGTATTCCGAGCACGGTGCCTTCATTTAAAAAGGTTGTTTATTTTGATGCTTTTCGCCACTTCGAACGCTGCAGAAACGGCGCCTGAGCGACCCCGCCTCGACCGGTCGATCGCGTTCATTCACTGAAGTCGGAGCAGACGTCGGGAAGTTTTAACGCTCACTCACCAGACTCCCTCGGATGTACTCTATGGCCTTCTGGATGTCCATGCCCGACCAGTCGTCCAGCATGTAGCAGATACAAGCTGCGCAGTAGATGAACCGGATGTCGTTTTCGCTTCCCTCTGGCACGGCGTAGAAACTGAAAGCAGGGTCAGGAGGGTTTCAGAAACAACTGGAACTGAGTTCAGCCTGCATTAAGCATGGAATACATACATCATATCAAGTCAAATTCTATTAAAAAGTTATATACATGTATATATTTGAACCCTCGGGGTTTGTGAGTGTGAAGGTGGAGCCCACTCTGTGTAATATATACACCACGATGATCCATCAAGCTCCAACGCTTTCACGACTTCACCTTTTTCTAATTTCTCTTACTGCTTGGAGAGCAGAATGGCTGCTTTACAACCACAAAAGGTAAATTATTACTGGAGAAACTTGTCAGGACTAATGCAGGGACTCTGCAGCAGATCAATCATGAGCTGGACATTAATAAAAGACTCGCTACTGAAGCCTAAAAACCGAAGAGTCGGGCGTTCTCGAGGCTGCTGATTTGTTCACGAGAATGATAAAATACAGCTGAACAGCCGCAACAGAGGAGGTTCAAACGCGAGGCAGTGTCAGTTCATGTTTAGTCTGTGCTCACAGGGCCTCGGGTGCTTTTGAGTCAGAGCGAAAGTGCCGGCGCAAATAAGACCTTTAAGTGGAAATGCGTGCGAGCGTGTGCGCCGACCTGCCGTCCTCCAGCTGCAGCGCTCTGACTCCGGCCAGACAGGATTGTTTGTTGATCCGACTCAGGTCGTCGCCGAGTATCAGCAGCGAGCACAGTCCGGTGTAGGTCATGGCTATGTGGCCGCTGTCGTATGGATGCAGCACACCTGGACCCTGAAGAGAACGTCAGAATGGGCCGTCAGAAACACAAACGATGACGGCAAAGTAGTTTAACAGTCATGGCATCCTTCTGCCTCGAGGGTGATCTGGAACTTGACCCAGAGCACATAATACTTGATCGAACTTAAACTTAACTATTGGGTAAGAAAGAGAGTACCTTTGTCCTGTAAGGAATTCCGATATGTGAAGATCCTCGCAGTCCACACCGGCTTAAATTAGACTCTGTAGGGGTGAAGAGGCAGGCAGAAGTGCAAAGAATTCACCATAATGTTCTTGTAAACACCAAAAGAAACTAAAACAAAAGAGCACTTCTTTGATTTACAGCCTCATTCTGTTTTTTTTTTGTTGTTGTTTGTTTGTTCTGACCTTCAGTAAGATGCTGCAAAGCTGCTCAAAAACGAAAAAAAAAAGATAACAATAAATAAAAAGTGAAGTGCTCTGCTGCCACCTACTGGACAAAACTCAACGCCAACACAGAATCATTTAAAAATAAAAGCCAGCAGCTACAAAACATAAACAAACTATGCATCAAATTGTTTCAGCAGCTTTTGCATACACGATGGCTGACATGTGTCGATGGTATGAAATGTCAGGAAGAGATTAGTTTGTTCTCGCAGACTCGCCGCCTCACATCTGCACTGCTAAAACGTTAATGCATCTCCAGCACTCTTCTGCCAAAATCTGCATAAACGCGTTTTATATTTTCTGAATGAATGCATAAATGCAGATCAGTTCAGTTGATGCACCTGTGCTCTACATGCTCAGAAACACCTAAACGCCTTAAAAAGTTTCATTTAAAAAAAAGAAGCATATTAACATACTGATGACACATTAAGAAATCAGTTGCCACTCATGTTTTGATTTTTTTTTTTCCCACATCTAATGACAAGAAATCTGCCAGACTCCAAACATATGGCTGCAGCTGAATCCCTTCCCATCAAGCACAAATATCCTTCCATCATTCCTGCTGATGTCCTGAATAATTAATTAAATGGCTATCCAAACAGATGGCATGGAGTGGCTTGTTAGAGACAAAAAAAATATCATAAATAAATTAATTAATGAAAATCCCATGGCATGTCATTAAAAGCTGAATGTCTACATTTCTTTTGATGAGCAGCTGTAAAGCTGAACTGGGTTACATAAAAAACAAAACAATTGAAGGCTATTAACCTTTTTTTTGTTTTGTTTTTTTTAAAACCACCTGACAAACTTTCAAGTTTGCCAACTTATAACTTGCCAAAAAAACTAAAAAAAATGATAACGGCTCCTCCTGTCTGCAAAGAAGCTGAGCCAGGAAGCACAGCTTTCGATTTAATGTCCCAAAAATCCCAAATCTAAGCAGCTACACGGAGCATCCTGTGGAGGGGGATCTGGTCCCCGCGTTAGAAACGAGATGAGGAGTTCGGACATTCAGGAGAGACTCGGGAGCTGGACCAGGGCTCCTTCAAATTAAAAGTGATTTGCACAAATGTCACAACGATGTCTCGTTGAATTCTGACCGTTTGCAACCAAGTGGCCAAAATAAAAATCACGCCTTATTTTTTGTGCACAGCTTGTGTAAGTGTATTCTAGGCCTACACCCAGACCGGACTCCACTCGGCCTGCATTGGATCCACCTCAGCAGTTTATGATTCAATCTACAGGAGCAGGCCTTTGAAATGAAGATGGGCCGAGCTGGGCTGGCTTTAAAGTAAATATCATCAATCATCAGGACGGCTTGAAGAGCTGGACATGTTTCCTGTCGGAGCCTGTCTCGACAGCTCTTGGCGATCGCGAGGGAAAAGGCTTGCAGGCGGGTTTGAGACACCCGTGGGACGATTTTGCGAGAAAATCTGCTGCACAGAAGCAACGAGAACGCAAGTACCCCCCACCCCTGGCGAGCACGGGGCGTTCTGGAGACTCCGTCACGAGCACGAGCTCGACGAGATCCCGGCTTCAGGTGGTTTGTTTTAGGACGCCGCCTGACCTGGGCGCATCCCACTGGAAGGGGAGACCCCGGGTCAAACCCAGAACTCACCAGAGGGATAATATAGATATTCCTTTGGGCCTGTGAATGCCTCAGGATCTCCCTGGAGGAGCTGAGGAGGTAAATAGGGAGACGGATGGCTGGGTTTACGCCTTGGATCTGATACCTCATCGACCCAACCTCGGAGAAGTGGGCAACAATGAATGAATGAATGAATGAATGTCAGAGAAAACATCTGGAATCTTTGGGAAGTCCCAGCCTCTTTTTGCTGGCAAATCTCCAGTTCCAGGGATGATGAAGCATCTCTCCAAGGGTTGCCAGCTAAATGACCACCAGTGGTGGGATGTAACGAAGTACAAGTACTTCGTTACTGTACTTAAGTACGTTTTTCATGTATTTGTACTTTACTTAAGTATTTTTAAACGTGGGTACTTTCGACTTTTACTTCGCTACATTTTACAGTAAGTATCTGTACTTTCTACTACACTACATTTTTATAATGTGTTGAAGTAAAAAGTAAATTCACGTCACGTTGCGGGTTTTTTATTTG
>NC_051430.1:20756065-20814438 GCF_001649575.2 Kryptolebias marmoratus | reverse complement strand
GTTTAAAATAAAATAAGAAAAGTCTAGTTATTTCCATGCAGTGTCCAGAAAGAGGTGTTGTTCAGCTTGTAGGGCAGCACAACTGCTTCCACCCACCTTCATCATCATCATCATATGAAATAACTTTTTGTCACAACAAAAAATAGTGGCTGGTAAAACATTTTGTCCAAAGTTTTTAATTTCCACCCCTGCTTTCATTTTTAATCAAATTTGGCTTTTTGTTTAGTGTTTGTATATAGTGTTTGTATTTTGCCGTGCTTGTATATGTATATTTTATTGTCTTTTTTTTTATCCTTGTTTTTATATTTTATTTTTTGTTGTATTGTCGTCTGGCTTTACATTTGTTTTAAATGCACCATATAAATAAAATTGGCATTGAAATTTACAAATTACAAGTAGTACTTATGGAAATAAAGGCATGCGTTAAGCTTCAAATGACACTAATACTTAAAAAAAAAATCAAAAATGTGAGTACGTCTACTTTTCAGAGTTTTACATATCAGGTCATTTTAAATAAATCATCAGATATTAATAAATAATAAAGTCAATGCAACCTAAAATGGACAAAAACCCACATGGTTATCAGAAAAAAACTAAGTGAAAAAAACAGTTTTTACTTCATAATTTATTAGCTTTCAGAACCACCTTTAACAGTAATAAGTTGCAGTAAATTGGCTTCAGTAAACCCGTATTAGTTTTTAGGTCTTTGTGGAGATTTTTGATCCACTTTGTTGCTTTCAGAGTTGCAGGCATGTGTTCATGTGCAGCTCTTGAGGTTCTCACTGCAGCATTTGAATCAGGTTAAAGTCTGGAATTTGTTTGGACATTGCAACGCCTTGATCCGTCTTTACTCCCCGGTGCATGACCCAGTTTTAGGCAAGCTTTGGTTGTCAGACAGATGACCTGACATTTGACTCTTCAGCAGTTTGGTATACGGAAAACGTCACAGTTTTCTATGACCGCAAGCTGCCAATGCCTTGTGGTTGAAAAAAAAAAAAAAAAAAAGGCAGCCCCAAATCAGCTCTTCCATGCTTGTCAGCTAGTATAAATAGCTTTTGCTGATGTTCTAAATTTAGTCTATGCCAAATGCGGCACAGTGCATCGAGGCCAAACCCTTTTTATTCTGCTCTTGTCTGTTCAAAAACACACAGTTCTCAACGTTTTCAGTGGAGAATTTTCTCCTGGAAAAACCTCCCAAACGAGCCCTTCTTGTTCAGTCTCTTCCTAACTGTGTCGTGATCTTTAATGAGCCAGCCGAGGTTTCCTGAGACGTCGCTGTCGAATTCTTTTTGAGCGCTGTAACGACAACAGCTCGACTATGTAAAATGTAAGCGACATTTATTCACAGACGCAGAACTCTAAGTCAAATAAAAGCTCGGTTAGGTGTTCAGTTGGGCTCTGCCACAGAAATCCTTCTTAAATTCAGTTTCCTTAATAAAAAAAAAAGCAGAAAACACTGAATTCACTGCAGGACTCCTGATCTCTTCACAGGCCTTGTCTCCAAGAGGGAACAGCTCTGCAACACAAATACAAACTTCTTATTATTCAAACCACTCCTTAAAAGCAATCGGAAAGGGAAAAAAAGACTCAACCTGTGAAACATTTGTAGCAGCGGTCCGTCTCCTGAAGGGCCGATGTGTTTCATCCTCTCCTGCCATCCCTTAGTGGGACGGATTAACCTGGAGGGGTCTCTGTTTATGTGACCATCCACCTGCAGGAGAAACAAAGATTCATTAGCCCTTTTTTTTTTAGAAAACTACAAGTTTGTCAACGTTGGGTGTTAAATACCAATGGACTTGTGATAAAAATGTGTGTTTACGGAACAACGGGCACCTTCTCCTTCAGCTTAGCAGCGACTCGTTTTTGTCTTTCCTCTTCTCCTTTTTCCCTCAGCTGCTTTTCATGAAGCTTTGCCTCCACCTTGTGAAGATCCTGAAAAGGTGCAATCAATCTCTGCGTTTTATAAAACACGGTGGTTTCACACGCCCACTTGCTGTCTGGTATCTGATCTGAAAGCTAATCCGAATGTCTGATCGTTGACAGAAAATAATGACATCCAGTTTTGTGGGGTTTTTTCTGTTTCTGAGATTTGAAGATGTTTTACCCTTTCGCTGAAGCATTTGATGCTCTTTGCTGCCTCCCTCTGCCTCTCCTCCATTTCCCTCTGCTCTTCTTCTCTCCTGTTCCTCCTCTGTTCCTCCTCTTCCTCTCTCTTCAGTCGAAGATGCTCCTCAAGGGCCAGCTTCACCTCCAGCTGCCGGCGACGCTCCTCCTACTCGACAGAAATCCTGGTTTTTAAAGCTGGATGCAGATGAATGCTTCTCAATATTTATCATTCTCTCTTAAAAAAATAAATGTAATGGCAGCAACATTTGTTTACTCTGAAAGCACCTTTTCCTGTCTCCTCTTTTGAATCTCCTCGACCAATCTCTGCTCTTCCTCCTCTTCCTCCTTCCTTCTCTTGTCCTCCCTCCACAGCTCCAGCCGCTGAGCCACCTCCCTCCTCTCCTCCTTGGTCCTGTGAAAGTGCAAACAGCAAAGGCCACAAACAAATCCTCAGCCTCCTTTCCACTGACTCACTATGTGTGGCTATACAAAAAGATTTTAGGAGTTTCTGATGTTTATCTTCGTCAGTTTCCCGTCGGACTCACTTGTGCTGCTCGGCCAGGCTCCTGGCCTTCCTCTCTCGGTTTCGTGCCTCTTCCGTTTCCTCTTGACTCTGTATCCTCGTCTGACGTTCTTGATGTCTGCTGGCTTTCCAACGCTGAATGGCCTGCACAGGACGGGAGACCACAAGGGAAACTTACAGCTCAAAAAAGACATTTTTTTGTTACTCTTGTATAAAAAAGAAAATCAGATAGATTCTGTTTATCTATCTTTGTGGAAAAAATGATAAATGTGTGACTCAAACCTTCTTAAACAAAACCTTAGTGAAGCTAAACATTTATATTTAATATTTAGTAAAGATTGCTTAGTTTCATGTATTCATCTACAATAAGTACTGAGCTCATGAATGTGTTGCCACAGTTTTCTACCCCTCTCTTTTTGTCCTTTAAGCTGAGCAGCTCCTGATGCCAGTCCTCATGTTGCTCTATCTCCTCCAGAGTTTTACCCGGCAGGTACAGTTTGGCCTCTTTCCTGTAGGATGGTTGCCCGCTGTGCTTCGTCCAGACCTGAAATGCCAACATTCAAGTCAAACGACAATCTTGATGTCAGGCTGGAGACGTGGACAGTGATTTGTGAGCTTACCTTCAGAAAGGCCTGATGGTCAAACTGGTCCCAGCCTCCATATTGACCACCTGTCCTCTGCAGGAACTCCTCCAAGGCTCTGACCTCTGCGGGGAGGTCTCTGTCCTGGAGTTTGAACTAACGAGACGGTAAAAACCAAAGGATGAAGAGGCTCATTTTCTTTTCATTGTGTATCTGATGGCCAGAAAAGAAGGAGAGGAGGAAGCCGAGGGTGGACGGACCTTAAGAGTGGAAGCTGTGGGTAGTTTGGAGTTTGATTTAACAGCAAGGTTCCAATTTTCAATCTTCTTCTCATAAGCATTGACTTCCTGCCTGCATGTCCTCTCCTCCTTCAAATATTCCTCAAAGCTGTGAGGAACAAATAAACAAATAAAATAAAATTATTTTATTTGTTTTGATTTCAATACCTGCACTCATTCCTAAGCATAGAGAAAACACTGAGCACCTGTTAGTTTCTAACATGTTTTACTGTACATAATCCGATGTAAGAGTAAATGTGCTGAATTTAAATGTAACTGGTATTATTATACTAACAATGGTAAAGAGGATGCAGTTATCCTGACATTACAGTTCATAGTTAGTTGTTTATTTTTCAAGTTTTTCAGGCTGACTCGGTCTGAAGATACCTGTATCTTCTTACCACAAACGCTGCTCCTCCTTCACGGTGTTTATTGAGAGTTCCACCTCTGACATGATTTCCTTCAGCTTTTCAATCACTACAAACCCAAGCAGAAATGTCACATTAACAACAATCTGTCTGAAAGCTTTCTTACTTTAACTTTCTTCACACAGCTCTACAGAGGCTGTTTTAAATTTACAATAACATACAATGAATGTGTCATAGGATGGATGGTTAAATCATAAAACCAAACTGAACCGATTTTAGGTTCTTTTTTTTTTCATACTAAAAAAAGAAGCAAAACTCTTACGCTCAGGAGTTGGCTTCACATCGGTTAGATGTACCTGAAACTTCCTCACACCATTTTGAATCTTTGCAAGCTGCTTCTGAAGATGCATCTCTAAAGAAGTAAAAGTTAAGAACACTGCATTTAGCGTGTGTTGTTCTGGTGAATTGTTGCAGATGACGTGTGGTGCAAAAACTAATGCCAGGGTGGAATATGTTAAATGCTATTGTTTACCTGAGGTTGTATTTACATTTAAAAACCTGGTGCAGACCAGATAACTCCTGACTGTGTTCTGTGCATTCTTCTATAGTTGGTTGTGTATTGTTTTGTAAGCGAGTGCCTGATAATGATAATGGTAAAGAAACTTACTCTGAGTTCTTCTTTCTTTCTCCAGTATTTTTTCACATTCTTCCAGTTCATGGTACACATCTGTCCAGCCATGCTTTTTGCACAAAGCGTTCAGTGTTTGCTCTTTCTCCAGCTTTTCAATCCTATTGAAAGAAAAAAAAAAGGTTAACATGATACATGATTACATTAATAAAGCAAAGATAAGAAAAGCACCCTGAAGGTTCTGTTTTCAGTACTGCATTACATTAAACCTGAAAGCAAAATAATACATTTATTTATTTGTCCATCATTGCCTCGTTGAAGTGCTTGTTGTCTTGAATTTAAACATGAAATAAACCCTGAACAGCTTCACTCACTGCCTCCTGTTCTTCTCGACTTCCTGAAGAAACTGAACAACTTTCTGTCTGTCCGGCCTCTGGTCTACTCTTGATGTAGTGGCTTCATGGACAAAGGTCTCTCCATCGCCCTGAAAAAGACGAGAAAAAGCAAAACACCAAAGCTTAGCTCTCTAAGCAAAAAATTAACCACTTGAACTTGCGCTACCTTGCGTCCGATAATGTAAGACCGCGCTCCTCAGTAATAGGGAACGGCCGCACAACGGGTAACCACGCAACAATCGCCGCATCCATTGTCGGACAAACACAAACGGAGTAACATAACATCTTAAACTCCAGATAAATGATCCAAATTAGCTTCATTAAATATTCACAAATGGACATTTGACTCCAGTGTACTAGTAACTGGCGTATGTGACAACAAATAGTTATTATTAGTAGTTTGTAACGCTTTATAGCCTTGCTAATGTTAGCCTTGCTTAACGCTAGCTTGTTAGTTGTACACATTTCCCACAACCTCTCAATATTTTAAACATTTCATATTGTCTAAAATGTGAAACATTTAGGGGAAAAAGCAGCAAGTAGTTCCAAAATAGCTACCAAGCACAGTTTCTCATCGCATCCTGCGGTTGCTAGGGCGGCCATGTTTTTTTTTAAACTTTATTTAAAAGGAGCGGCTTAACAAATGTCGCCTGTAGTTACGGGTTTCCGCCAGCAGGGGGCGCTGCGTGTCGTTAAAGGAACGCCGTAAGAATGATAACAATAAGACAAGTGAATGAAACAGTTTGGTACTATCTGTGCTCATTTATCTGACTACATCACGCAGAAGTGGAGGGAAGCTAAACCTCCTGTAACCAGGAGACGGTAACCATGACAACAACAGACTCATTTGGCTGCAATAAATTTTGGATCTCCTATAAATTAAGGAATGATTGGATATTAACGTGAAGTATTTATGCTTAAACTTAAGTGATTTCGGTGTGTGGGTGGCTATAAGAAAATGAAAATGATTGTGTATGTATAGAGAGCAAATATATACAATTTACATAAAGAATTTAATAAGAAATACATAATATAAGCCGCCAGCAGAACCTAGATAAGTTTATAAATGTTCTTTATGTAAACATTACGGAGTATGCATCAGTTTAGTTTCTACAATAGCTGCCTTTCAAAGAGAAAATAGTGAAATTTGTAGAAAAAGTTAATTAGGTTTTGTGCTAAGCTTGGCTCAGAATGCGAACAGGAAACCCCTGAGGAGGCAGATCTGAACAAAAAGGTTGGAGCAGCTGTGAAAACACGCTGGTATGAAGATTACAGAACATGCTAATGGACATCTCCAAGGAGCAGAAGAGGGCACGATGGGCTTACACAACTGTGATGAGCTGTCACCAGCAAGTATCTGTTTACCCCATTCATGGTTACATGACAACACACAAATGAATTGATTTATGTGTAGGAACTTGGAGAAACAAGCTTCGTCTTTCCCCCAGTGTGTTTTTAATGCCTTTAATCTGCTTACTTTGCTGATGAAATATCCTCTTTTCTAATCTGATGAAAGCAATTTCCTCCCATTGAACACCACGGCTCAGTTTTTCTCAGTTGCCTCCTCATAATTGGGCTGATAGTTCTTTTTATAACCCAGTTCCCGAGAAAGGATAAATCTGACCGTGTCTCAGATCAGCTATTGTTAGAATCGCCTACTCCTCTCATGTTCTCAAATAACTGACAGCGTGTTTCTGCCGAGGCCTTGATTATTTATCTGTAACAGTTTTTCTTTTTCGCAACGGGCCAGCAGCTATAATTATTATGAGAGCTGTCAAAGTGACAGTCAGAAGGGAAAAAAAAAGGGAACAGAGGTGGAGAGTGGGTGGAGGGAGTATAAATAGTAACCTGAATCCATTATTGAGTGCAGATATTGGGGATGGCAGCTCCCAGTGGGGCAGAGGCAGAGTCGCTGTTGCAACATAAATAGCCGCCGTTCTCCCTAATGAAGAGTGTTACAGTTTCCTGTCTCATCCTCAGCCAGGAGACTCGCTTCATTTGACGAAAGACGCCATCCGATGAGGCTCCTGGCGGTTGCTACAACAAACAGGGGGTCGTGAAGCAAATCAGAGTATTTCCTGCAAAAAATGCAAATCAGTCTTAAACTCCTCTTTCCGAGGCCTCTCCAGCTGCACTTCACCTGTCAGCATCAACTCATCTGTCACCTCAAACAGGTGGGCGCTAAAACCTCATCACAGCGACATGTACTTACTTACTCAAATAAAAATTTGCAAGTGGTCAGCTTGTTTTAAGCAAAGGCCCCGTACGTTGCTTTCTTCTCAGAATAAAGCAGCAAAAGCACATTTCGTTTCAGACTTGCTTCATTCAGCTGGCAGCAAAATCTTCGACTTGATCGTGTCGTGGAAATAGGGGTGCAAAGGGTGCAGCAGGACGCCTTGATGGATACCAGAGGACGAGCATGTTCAAAAACACATATTATATTAGTGCTGCATGTTTCAATTCCAATAATATTTCCATATTGGTCATCTTTTTTAATTTTATTTCTGCACTGTTATTGCTTATTTGTGTCCTAAATACGCAGCATTATTTTTTAATGTCCATATTCAGACAATACAACATGCATTACCAGCATTTTACTGCATATATTCTGGCATTAAGAGATTCTTCGTATACTCACAAGCTCAAAGCATCACGCCAAATGAAACATGTTCAGACTGAGGAGAAGTCTTCCCAAGTAAAAATCAAATAATCCCAAATATAAAGTAAATGTACTCAGGTAATGTCATCTGTTAGAGCTTTGGTGAAACCAGTTCGAACCCTCTGACCCTTTCTGGCATGAAACTTCCAGAACGTTTTCTTAAAATAGCTTTTTTTTAAAATGCCTGTTTCGCAACTTTCCTCCAAACATTCATCTGTTTTTTTATGTGTGTTTTCAGTTCTTGAACTCTTGCACTGCCTTTACACTCCAACACCTCAGGTTAAATCAGATATCTTTGTGCCGAAGAGGTCAGGAAAGAGGGTAACAGCGGCTAAATAAAAAGCTGGGGAAAAAAAAAAAAGCGAGAGAAAAGGGGAGATGTGACCTTTGACCCCCTCTCAGGAGTTTATGAACTATTTGGAAATGTTATGAGACACGATCCCTGTAAACCGAGAGGACAGTCCTGCATTCATGAGCAGAGGGAGAAGGAGCGTAGTTATTTATGCAATCTGCCTCCATGTTTGTTTGTGTGTGTGTGTGCGTGTGTGTGTTTCTACCTCTTATACCAAAGTTGAGTGTGTTTACCTTGAGCTCCACTGGCCGTCAGCCAATCGCTAAATAGGAGTGTTTTCAGCCAACGTCCCAGCCCAGCGTGGACCAGCAAATAAAAACAGCAGGCATAAACATAATATTTGTTGATACACACACACACACACACACACACACACACACACAGGCTTATGCAAGTATTCTTATTAGGAAATCACATGAACACCAACTCAGTTTGTGCAATCTAAATCAAAACACGTCCCTAACCATTACCGGTTTCTGTTAAATTCCAATCATAACCTGATCTACACACACCTCTAAAAATGACTGGCGTTCAGAAAGAAAGTTTGTCAGATTACCCCAAAAATATCAGAATAAAGTAAAAGAAAATCAAGAGAGGAAACAAACAAAAGGCAGTTTTACCAGCTTAAAAAGTTCAAAATTATCAGGGATGTTTGAATTTGATAAGACATTTTTTACATTTAGTTGAAATTACTCCTATATAAAGTTATTTTTTATTATTATTTCTATGTCCCTGACTGCACTGCTGTGGATAGTTTTTAAAGTTCATATTTTTCTGTGATTTGAAAGAAAACAGAATTTAAAACAAATGTTTTGGAGTAAAAGTTGACCGAGCCTCAGATATAAAAAGGAAGAATATCTGACTGAAGCTAAAAGAATATCTCAGGTTGATTTGAAGTGAGGTTCTATGGAAAGGTTGTTCTCAATCATTATCCTACCTGCAGCAGATAGCTCTTTGTTTGGATGAATAGAGTTTAAATTTGAAAAGTCTGAAGGGCTAAATGCTGGTGTCTTCAAACAACAACAATAAAATATTTGATAGCAGTTCATGTAAACTCTTTTTTTATAAGCTCTTTGTCAGTTTCACGTCACTGTAGCAGAAATATTAAGAAACTCTTCCCAAAACTAAAATAGTTTGCACGAACCACAATGAAATGTTTGAAATTTAAATTATTTTAAGATGGCAATTATCCACTTTGGACTACTTGGACAAGCTGTTAGCTCGTCAGTCTTTTGTTCAAAAAGCTTTTCTACAACAGGTAAGATATTAACTGTTCATAATCCTTCCACCGAACCCTACTTCAAATTATTTAAATGATCCCTTTAAACAACTGTAGCTCTCTTACTTTACCATCATTCGTTGTTTCCTTTTAATAATCAACTCTTTTACTACACTGCTAAACTTTAATAAGATGCAGAATCAGAATCAAGTCAACCAGATGTAGAAAAACTGGGAAAACCAATCCAGTGTGGTTGTGCTTACATGTACAAAACAATGTTATCGTTCGTCCAAAATCTTAATTTGACGATTAGAAATAAAAATGTCCACTTTGGAAAGCATTGGTGAAGTTTGTTCTCCCAAATATGTGTCTTGAAGTTGTCAGGGTCTGTGACTGGAACTGAAAATACGCTGGATCAGCTCGGGTCCTGAGCAAATATTTTGCCCTGGGGGCTCCTTGACAGGTTAATGTGTCCATGCACTCACACACACACACACCAAGTTTGCTGTGCCACCTGCTGAAATTGTATATGGTGTTATAAAGCAACCTGATCTGGCTGCTTCCTGCGTAACACGCTCACCGTGCTGGCCTCACGCAGGCTGCCGGGGACACGTGCGTTCGTGGCTGTGTGTACACATCAGTAAATCATCTGGACGGCAGGCAGCTTGAAGGCAAAAAGGGGGAAAGTGATCGGTCTGATTCCTTCTCCTGCCGAGGGTCACTCTTCTCCTTATAAACGCACAAACATTTCCGCGAACCCACTTTTTGCTTTAATGAGGCCCGTTTCTTCTGCCTCAGCTAACTTAATGTTGCAGGTGTTTATAAATGTCTGAACTCTGTGCACGTCAGCCGGCTGGTTTCTGTTACGCCGAGCCCACATGCGGTCTGATTCGTCCTCTGCAGACAGAGTTGCTACGAGCTCTCTGAGCCGGTCGGTCTCAGAGGTGGCACGGATGTAAGTTTAGACAGGAGCGGAGGGTCCTGCCCGGAAGCTTGGCGCCCTTTTTAGGGATCAGGAAAGGAACCTGAGAGGTAGAGGAGACAATAAAAGGAGTATTTCCGCCCGCACAATTCTCCTATTCTTGGATTTATTTCCTTGTGAAACACAAGAGCGGTCTAACTTTGGTTGAGTTAACTGTCTGCTTATCACGTTTGGCCCAGAGACCTCAGAGTCTGAATCCTGATAACCTCTGCAGCCCTCTCCGCTGACCTTTCATTTAACACCACGAACACTTCAGAGTTTCCACTTGGACAGCACCTCTGCTGGGTCGGGATCGTTTCGTTAATTCAGTCATCTTCAGTCGTTAGTTTAAGTTCCTTTTATTTATTTTTTTGTCAGACAAGTTTCAGTCCAGGAAACCAGTTGGACTTTTTAATAAAAGGTTTCAAACGGCCTCCTGAAAAGCATTGTTGTCAAGAAACATATTTTGGACAACTGTGGAAAATACAACAGCATGAAAGCCCTCAGTTCCAATCTGTTCACAGATATTTGGGAAACTGAATTGTTAAATTAGTGCATCGATTTCCTGTCGTTTATCTGTGGTCTGGTGTCAGTAACAACAGGCCCAGGAGGGAAGGCCAGACGTCCCTCCCTTCAGCGGCACTTTTCAGCTCCTCCTGGAGGATCCCAGGGCGTTTCCAAGGTATGGCAGCCGTCCTGGGACCTGAAAGTTGCGTGTTTGATTCCCCCGCCATGCCCATATATCGCGGCGTCCTTGAGCAAGATACCTAATCCCTAACTGCTCCCTGAGCACTGGAATAGCTGCCCGCTGGTCCACTTGTGTGTATCTCATATGTGTGTATCAGTCAGATGCAGAGAACAAATCTCCTATGTGTGCATGCAATGGTTGCAATATGTAGCATTTATCTAATCTTATATACAAACCCTCCTGCAAGTTCTGGGTCTGCCCCAGGGTCTCCTCCCAGAGGGAGGCGCCCAGGAGACATCCTGATCAGGTGCATGAACCACCTCAGGGGACTACTTTCTGTCATGATCTATATCTCATGGCCACAGGTGAGGGATGGAACGTAGGTGGACCAGTAAATCCGGAGCTTCTCCTTTTGGCTCAGCTCCTTTTTCACCACGACGGACCAGAGCAAACGTCCTCATTACCGTGGAGCAGATTTTCACCCTCAGGGGGTAACGAGACTTTGGCTCTCCAGTGTTGTGGACTTGGAGTGTTCTCCGAGGTGCTGCAGGACTATGAGGTGCCAGGGTCACTTTTAAGGGTGATCTGGTCCCCGTTGAACCAAAGAGAGAGCTTTGTTTGTCCTCCTCCTCGGCACAAAGTGAAGCTCGTTCCTGGCGCAGGTTGGTCTCCACCAGGACTGTCCCTTGTGTCCCTTTTCATGGACAGGAGCTCTGATTTGTGCAGATAGGGTGGTTCTGCTAGCGTCTTCAGGCCATGACATTCGGCGTGCGCTGGAGCTTGTCTCCAAAATATTTATTTCCGCCATTTCCTCTTTAGCTTACTGCTACGCCGCTCCAGTTCACGTTCCTTTGGGGTCATCGAAGCATGTTCTATGAGCATCTAAATGTTACTGAACTTCAACCATGAAAGTCAACAAGAAGAAAACTGAGTTTAGTTTTTTTCTCATCGGATCGTACGGAACAAATAGACAATTAAACAACTGTTATAGCTCTTTCCAGATCATTTTTTTTTAATTCTGGGAATACATGTAAAACATATACAACACAAAATACACAATTAAACCACATTTTTATTAGAAAAACAAACAATCAAGGACTAACATAACCTTGTTTTTTATTTTTATTGGGTTTTTTTTAGCTTTTTTCCTTGGATTTTTAAATAAAATCCTATTAAAAAGCAAGCGCTGTCTTCTCTTCCACGTCTGCAGCATCAGTGAAGTCATTAGACAAATAGTTTTGGTCGTTCAGGTCGTTCTTAAAATCCTCAGAGCAGCTGAGTATTTGGCTGCGTGCGATGGAAATTAATAAATAAATCTACAAGGTGTTAAAAGCTACCCGTCAGGGATTCTGATGAGCACGGAGCAGCTCATTACCTAACAGCCTGTGCTTACTTTTGACTCCTGTCGAAACTCACTTTCCTGCCGATAAACCTGGAAGTGGATCCGTGCACCCATGAGCTGAAGCCTGAAACAGTAGACGCCTGGAAGTTGGTGAGCCCTGAATGCAAGTCAGGGAGCTGCACAGACAGCTGCTCCAGCACCTCCAACCATGTGATGTTTATCTGGTTAACTCAATCGGGAGCTTTGCATAACCTGCTAACCTGAGAAAAACAGTCGGAGGTCTTTCTCCTCGTTTCATTCGATTCGTCCACGATTCTCATGTCAACCCAAAAACCTCACCTGCACTGTTTGCCGTCGACAGGAAAAGTGCTGCTTCATATAGAGCAGTGTACAGGTGCTGGTCATAAAATTAGAATATCATGAAAAAGTAGATTGATTTCAGTAATTCCATTTAAAAAGTGAAACTTGTATATTATATTCATACATTACATACAAACTCATATATTTCAAATGTTTATTTCGTTTAATTTTGATGATTACAAATGACAACAAATGAAAATCTCAAATTCATCATATCAGAAAATTAGAATATTACTGAAGACCAATAAAAACAAAGGATTTATAGAAATGTTGGCCAACTGAAAAGTATGAACATGAAAAGTATGAGCATGTACAGCACTCAGTATTTAGTTGGGCCTCCTTTGGCCTGTATTACTGCAGCAATGCGGCGTGGCATGGAGTCGATCAGTCTGTGGCACTGCTCAGGTGTTATGATAGCCCATAGATTTTCTATGGGGTTAAGGTCAGGAGAGTTTGCTGGCCAATTAAGAACAGGGATACCATGGTCCTTCAACCAGGTACTGGTATCTTTGGCACTGTGTGCAGGTGCCAAGTCCTGTTGGAAAATGAAATCTGGATCTCCAAAAAGTTGGTCAGCTGCAGGAAGCATGAAGTGCTCTAAAACTTCCTGGTATGTGGCTGCGTTGACCCTGGACCAACACCAGCAGATGACATGGCACCCCAAACCATCACTGACTGTGGAAACTTTACACTGGACTTCAGCAACGTGGATGAAGTGCCTCTCTTCTTTTCCTCCAGACTCTGGGACCTTGATTTCCAAAGGAAATGCAAAATTTACTTTCATCAGAGAACATNCATCAATTTTGAACCTTTTCACAAGATTCTAATTTTCTGATATGATGAATTTGAGATTTTCATTTGTTGTCATTTGTAATCATCAAAATTAAACGAAATAAACATTTGAATTATATGAGTTTGTATGTAATGTATGAATATAATATACAAGTTTCACTTTTTAAATGGAATTACTGAAATCAATCTACTTTTTCATGATATTCTAATTTTATGACCAGCACCTGTATGTTATCTAACATGAAACATATGGCGCCAAGCTGAGTGATTCTGGGCTGCAAAGGAGCGGCCCTCGGCTTATTCAGCCCAGACTTCGATTGTCGCCACCCTGAGATTCAAACTGCAGCCTGAGCCCGATGTTGGGTGACACAGGAGAGTCCAGCCTGTCTGACTCTGGTGCAAAGGTAAGGCAATCTGCTGTCTGACACCTCTAAAGCTCAATAATTAACAAAGTTCAGTGGAAAGGGCGCTACCTGTTGATAAGAGGAAAAAAATATAAGTTTTCTTGAAATACGAAGCAATTAGGGGTCATTTTATACATCTGTTCCAGGTTTGTGTGATGTTTTATATCGCGTTAGAGCTGTCTATTGTTTTTTTCTCTCTCTCTCTGCAGAAATAAAGACTGAAATCACTGATTGCCAACCACTAAACCGCTTTCAATCCCCCCCCCATGAACAGATTCAGACAGCAAAGCAGCAGCAAGTGAAAGTGCTTCTCATCTCAAATTAATCTTGTGCCGCCCGGCTGGTAAAACAAATCGCACAGGGGGTAAAACGTTCATGTCAGGTCGCTGGTTAAATAATAAGCAGCAGCTGTTTGGCTCCTGCCCCTGAGCTTCCTGCGGGCTGATTGAGCTTTAACTGGAAGGCAGGGGGATGATGGTTCGAACGGAGCCTGGCTGGGAGGGGTGAGGGTTCACAATGCAGTCAAACTGGTGCTGTTTGTTACGTGAGCCTGAGTGTGTGTGTGTGTGTGTGTGTGTGTGTGTGTTGGTTTTATGAAGAGAGAAGACAAGTGTTAAGTTTACAGAGATGACCTGCGGGGCTCAGAGGAGCCGACTGCAGACTCAAGGGTCACAGGGTGTGTGTGTTTGTGTGTGTGTGTGTGTGTGTGGTTTAACAAGCAGTCTGGTCGCTGATGTCACCCTAAACCCGCAGCCTCGCTGAGGTTTTACTCAGAGGAAAGATTATCTCTTAAAGTTTTACAGTTTGTAGCATAAAGGAGGACACATTTCAACTTTTTATTTTGATTAAAAAAAAACAAACAAACATCTGTGACCACTTACATTTCCTCCTTTCTTGGATAAATGGGAATCTGGTCTAACTCACAGAGACTTTAAACTGTTATTATAATTATTATAATGCAAGGCTGGTGTGTCTGTGTGTGTCTGTTACCAGAACTTCTCCTGAACCACTGGATGGATTTTAGTGAAACTTTCAGGAAACAATGATTGGATGGACATCCACAGCTGATTAACTTTCAGACACAACCCATTTCAAGATGGCCACCACAGCCAACAGACTTTAGGAAACACCAAATTGGCTATAACTCAGCCAATTTGACAGATACGGAGATAGAATTTGACGTGGTAGTAGCTGGGAGTCATTCACAGCACATAACGTGAGTTTGTGCATCAAGTTATTTTCAAGGTTTGCCCAAAATGGCTCCAACTCTGTTATTTTTATGACACAAGATGATTTTAGTCTAAAACACTGGCATGACAGGCATGCATTCCTTTAAGGAATGCTTTTCCTTTAATTTCTTCCTTAATTCTTGTTTATTCCCTTCCCTCTGCCCAGCCTTGGCGTTCTCTCAGACTCTCTGCGCCCCACGAGAAAACAGCTGGAAACAAACACGAGGAAACACTTTGTGCCGAGAGAGCAGCTCTCATCTAACTCGGCGCACCGCCCTCGATTACTTTAAAGGTTAGCAGATGACTTGTCGCACTCCCTGTCCACGTTTTGGCTCCTCTGTAAAAGCAGATGGGTTTAAAGAGACGACAGGTCTGAAGATGTAACGGCGGTGTCGGTGGTTCTGTGATGGTGAGACACAGACACCGGAGGATCTGAGTGTCCGGTTCACTGTCGGGACACTGGATCTGTCCCCCCCCCGCCTGTTCCCGATGTTCCCGGCAGCTCAGGATGAGAGCGAGCGCTGCTGCGACTGTTCGTGTTGATTAGCAGCTTCTGATGGGCGTCAGGGCACAGAGAGACGACGGGTGTCAAACAGAAATCCTGAAGTGAAAGTCTGCGTGTCTGTGTGTGAGGCTGTGGTCCTGACAGCTCCGTGTTCAGAGCCAAACGGAGAGGAAGGCCCTGATCAGGCCGGGATCAGGCAGAAAAAAAAGAGGCGCCTCGTGGAAACGACGGGCCCTCAGATGAGCGTGGGCCGGCCCCAGTGAGTCACTGTGGATTTGTGGCAGATGGTTTGACAACAAACGTGGGCACAGCCAAACACTTAAGCCAAATCGAGATAAAGGAGCTGCACTTTTATTTATTTATTTGACAAGAAAAAAAAAAGAAAACACCAGTTATCTTGAAAACAATTTAAGCGGTTTTCTGTAGTTGGACCTTGCAGCATTTTTGCCGGAATTTCAAACAAGACAAATCCTCTCTCTGAGAAAGTATGGGACTCAGATAAACACAGACGAAAACAAAACTAAAACAAAAACTCCTCCATCAATGTTTAAAAGATTAAAAATAGATGAATAATAAACAAGAGCTTGTAGTCAGGCAGAACATGTTGTCTTTAACAGTTCGCCTCGCTGTTATTAGTTACCAAGTCCTGCAATTATTTAAAGTAATATCATCTTTAACATTTGTTTAGAAACTGAGGTGACAGAAAAACAAAACGTATTTATGAAGAGAAACAACACTTCTTAAGTGGTTAGTTGTTGATGTCCAAGTTTTAACACAATTCTTCAGTTTTTCAGCTTCATGTGTGATTATTTAATGTGTGATTATTACAGCAGAGGCACTCCAAACTGCACAGGAAGTGCTACAGCTAGCCGCTGCTTCTGCACGTCCAAATAACTATGGAGTTTTATGTGAAACTGACGGGTGGAAAGGTTTATAAAAAAGCAATTTACATGAATCAATCTAAAGCTTTTGAGACTGGAATTGCCTTAAGCCTCTGCCCTACAGGGACCAGCTCATCGAGCCGATCAGAATTCAGCTCATATTTTTCTCCAGAGTGAGGTTGTTCAAAGCGCGACCTACAGCAGGTAAGATAACCATGGAAGCCCACTTGAAAAGAGCGGAACTATCCCTTTAAATATGTATTTTGGTCCGCTGAACCAATTAAAATAAAACACAAAACATGAATCTGTAAAATGTGTCACTCTTGCTAAAACAATGAGACCAAACTTGGGTTGTGTGTGTATGTGTGGCACAGCGGATTGTGTGTGTGTGTGTGTGTGTGTGTGTGTGTGCCCAGGTGGTGTTGTTGGGAGATAAGTTGTGGTTTGTTAGCAGACAGATCTATTTGTTGGCACACATTTTTTCTTCTTTTCTTTTTTGTTTTGGCTCTATAACAAAGAAGCTACCAAAGAACTAGCAAATAAGAACGCACAGTGGATTGTATGTGTGTGTGTGGGTGTGTGTGTGTGTGTGTGTGTGTGTGAGAACAGCTTCTTCCACCGATTCCTCGTGGGTCTAATAGTATCACTGAAGCCTTAACAGTGCTCAGTAATTAGCTCCAGTTGCTGTTGAAGCCTCCATCAGAAGAGGCTCAGGCTGTTTGTGTGTTTGCGTGTTGAATTTGTGTATTTGTTGTTACGCCAGCTAAATCACCCTCTATTTATACGAGAGTTGCTTTGACAGCTGACTCAAGGTGGAAAGTCTTTGCTTAGAGAGCAGCAACCACTTGCTCATACACACACGGGATAACACATCCTTCACTGTTGCACAAACACACAATTAGCCGAGCCCCCAGGTTCAGTCAGTGCGTGTGTAACTCTGTGGGACGGAGATAGAAAGTGTTGGGCGGGAACCCAGTAATGTCCAGTACGGCCCAGTGTCAGGTTCAGACCAGTGATCCCCACCTTAATACCCGCTCCGGTCTATTTCTGCTGCAGGACCTATTATGTAATTGGCCACATTTTCGCCCTGACGAAAGGTGGGCAATAATGTTTTTGCCTGTCTCTGTTAGCAACACGCCTCATTAACCACAGGACAGATTTTAACTGCAGCTAATCGACCTCAGCAAACACAAAAATGGCTACAACTCAGTCAATTTTATAGATTTTGACCTAATATTTGGTGTGGTAGTAGCTGAGACTCATCCTCAACAATTATTGTTAACAGATTCCACAGGATGTTTGTTTAAAATGTCGCCCTTTACTATTTGGAGGCAACTCTGTCTGTTAGCAGAACATCTCATGAGCCAAAGCGTAGATTTGAACGAAACCCTTGTGAAATTAGCCTTGGATGTACATCTACAACTGATTAACTTTTGGAATCAGTCCAATTCAAGATGGCCACCGTGGATAATTGGTAAAAGCTCAGTCACTTTTACAGATACCTAGCTAAACTTTGACGTGGTAGCAGCTGAGAGTCGCGACTGCAAGAGACTTGTGCATGCTCCTACCAACACAGCTCTAACTACATGTTAGGACTTTCATTTTTGTTTTGTTTCCCCAGCAGGTGCCTCTTTTATTCGACGCCATCCCTCTTTAGCATTTCAAAGTCAAGAAAACACCAAACCGCGCAGGGCACACTTGTTTCCGTCTGCACTTCGGCTCCGAGGGACAGCGATGATAGACGTCGACGGCTCCCTGCCTGGAAGGAGTCTTCAAAGCGCAGGCTGGGCGTTCAGCAGGTTTTTCGGTGTGTCTGAAGAGTTTCGCTCCGGCAGGTATGCCTACAAGCAGAGGGGCGCCCCGACTGCTTGTTGGCACGAACAGATCCTCGTGGCTCAGACTGTTTCGAGTCCCCGTGAAGAGAGGGTCATAAGGAAACGAATATGAGACCAGATTTCGTCAAACGAAACTGGACACTTTAGCCTTCCAAAGGTGTCACGCATCGGATAGCGCTCAGAGTATGTGTTGAGGATGACTTTCAGCTACTACCACACCAAATTTGAGCTCAGTATCTGTCAAGTTAGTTGACTTGTAGCCATTTTTGTGTTTCATAAGTCAGTCGACTGTAGCAGCCATCTTCAATTGGGTTGACTCCAAAGTTTAATCAGTTATAGAGGTACACTTAATGATTGTTTTCTGAAAGTTTCATTAAAATCCATCCAGCAGTTCATGGAATATTTTGCTCAAACAAACAGACTTGACTCTAATTCTTAAGAGCAAGGTTTTAAATACAGATATTGCTCGTTCAGTGTTCAGCGTATCTGTCAGGGAAGACTCTCGGCTCCTGCCACGCCAAATTTCAGCTCCGTGGCTGTAAAACCGACTGAGCTGCGGCCATTTTCTGTGTTGGCTGAGGTTGCTCAGCTTTGGCGGCCATCTTGAATGGGATTGATTCGGAAACCTGTGGCAGATGCACATCCGACAGTTACTGTCTGAGAGTTTCGATAAAATCCGTCCACTTGTTTTGCTAACAAACGAACACATGGACAAGGGCGAAAGCACCAGTTCTGCCTTCAGGAGATAAATATATGACACAAACACTTTCGTTGTGGATTACGCTGACCTGGTAAGCTGTCAGAAAATGTATGTAAAACATTTGGTGAGCCACAGACTTTTCAGTTGATGAAGATGAAAAAACAAACCAACCCACCAGAGAAACATTCGGGCTGTGAAGCAGGTTCATCACACTCCTGCAGCTCCACTGAGTCACTCCGTTCACAGACAAATAATTAGCCGCACGGACGCCTGTCCTGATAGATTTAGATGTGACAGTTTCTGATGCTTCTATCAGTTTGTGTGTGAAGTAGATGTTCCTGTTGTTTTTTTGTCCTGCATTGTTCTGAAATAGCCCCAAAAAGGCAGAATAAAAATGTTCGGACTGGAAGGAGTCCCCATCTGGGAGAGAAAGGTCTTTCACTTCCTGCTTTTTTTTCTTCCCACCATTGTTTCTTAGTTCTGGGGGATTTATCTGCCTTTCTGCTCTTTTAAGGTTCCATCTACAACCATTTATTAATGTCCACTCAAACATTATATCATTATCCTGGTTTAAAAGCCTTTTTTTAAATTCACAGCTTCCTTCAGATGATTGTAATTGTCAGAATTTCCTGATTTTTCTCCCCTTTTGAAGCCATGCTGCTTTGCTACCTAACAGTTGGAAACAAGTCCTTTTAAACACAGTTAAAAGGACACGTTCCCCTTTTTCTGGTTCTCCATTCGCAAATTTTAGCCAGGAAGACAGATTTGCTTTCTCTTTTGACAACAAGCAGTTCTCTCAAAAAGAGTTTCTTGACGTCCCCTGCCTCAGCTTACTGCTGTTTCTCAGCTACGTTACGAACAGAACAGCCTGAAAGTGCTTTTATAAATTTATTTAGACTTCTCCTGCGAATGGGTTCAGGTAGCCGCTTAAAAGAACCCATGACTGGTGACTGAACAGGTTTTTGAGATTTGTATAGTATGCTGTTTTCTAACTATAAATGCTACATTAGATAAAATGTGTTAACAAGGTAAGAAATGAAAGATTCTTCACGTCAGTGTGTGTGAATTCCTCCACGAAGAGAAGAAAAGAATGATAAAATAGGGACGAAACGTGACAGGCGGACTCACCTCTGCAACGACAAAATAAGTCAGACCAGAACTAAAGACCACCTTCTTATTTTAGACGCCCCAGTTTTTGTTCTGTTTGTGGGTTTCGTCAGTAGAAGCTCAGCTGAAGATGACTGAGCGGCACGTGTCGACGGGCTGGAACTCGAGGACAGAAAAGGAGTCCCGTGACGGAGACGCGTTCACCTGCGGGGACCGAGAGAGGAGACAGAAGAGCGCTCTTAATGTAGGACGGCTTTCCAACAGGGCATTATTCCACGCTAAATATAGACAGGGCAGAAGTAGGCTGAGCTGACGCTTCTGCCAAAAGGCCTTAAAAAGGAAGAAGCCATCGTCACTGAGGCCTTTCACACAGCGAGTAAGAAGTCCGGTTTGACACACTGATTCAGGTTTTTGTCATTATTTAGGCTTCTTTAATATTCACCCCATTATTTTCCTTTTTATACTTTCTACCAATCCGGCAGATTTAACCATTCAAACATCAAAATGTTCGGCTTGGTTGGAAACAAGCTGTAACTTTCGGTTTTAGTGACTTTTATCCTTGTCAAAATATGTAACTTCAAAATAAAATTCCCCGTAGAAATGCATAGAGGTCTCTTCAAAAGATATTTTTAGCTACTATTCAGCTGCGTGTAGCTTCTAGCTAATGTTCTGCCGCTTTTAGCTTGTGTTCTGCTCATTTCGGCCTGTGTTTTGATGAATTTAGCTTTTCTGCTCCTTTTAATTCAGTTTTTAAGCTTCATTCAGCACTCACGCTGCATTTTTACCAAAAAAAAAAAGAAGCAATTTCTCGAGTTTAATTGTTTTTTTTCTGCTCTTATATTTGCGTGCTTGAAGGAATCGAGACGTCATCTAAAACCTAAACGAGCAGCGGTGCTGTGTTAAACCAGGACAGTGTTGCAAACTGCACCCGAAGGACTTTGTTTCCTTCAGAGAGACATGAACTGAGAGGATGACAGATCAGTGCATCATCTGAGTCCTTCCTCAGAGCTATAAATGCCACTGTTGCCAGACTGTTTCAGTCTTTCAAAATCTTACTTTAGATTATGTTAAGAGCAATTTATTTGTGATGCTGGTCTGTTGCATATTTGTCTCATATGAAGAAGCTTCTTAAAACAAGGAGCAGCTCAGGTTTTTTTTGCTGCAGTATCCTGTTTAAATCTAGTTGATCGTGGAAGCTTCCCTTCAGCTCCTCACGGACAACCCTCTGACTCACGACGCCCACTCCCTGCTGAGCTGACACAGAGATTTTCGAGAAATCCTGGCTTTTCTGCGCACAGTCCCCGGTACAAAAACCCCTCCTGCCTGCTTCTTTTTTGCTGCGCTCCCGTGTCCCCTGATCTCTCCTCAGTCGTGTTGTTGGACTCGGTGCTGACGCTGGAACAAAACCTCCACCACCAGCCTGCTTTAAGTGGGCCAGAGAGTCCTGTGAACGTGCACTCTGCGACAAGCTTCGACTTGCACACACACACCACATAGTCCACAATTACCATCAGAAGAGCACCCTTCGATGTAAGTCAGCTCAGGTTTGACTTGAGCTCCAATAAAAAGATGATTTTTTTCATTCCTGTTCATTTCACCTGTGCAGGTTTTATATAAGGGAGGCATAAAGTTTACTGACTTCACCCTGAGTGACCCTTCCAGTAAAAGACTTGGACTTTAACACACAAAACATGCTGTTGACACTTTCTTCCTTCTTCTCCTCTCCCTCTGATTGGCTCTGTCAGGTCAGACAAGCCGTCGGTCCACATTCAAAGCCAGGTTTGTTTCTTTTATGCAACAGCGGAGTTTCACCGGGCTGCACTTTGTAGGTGGAGAGGACTACGACACAAAGTGGAATAACAGAGAGATATTTAGTCCAACTGCTTCTGCCCTGCCTCAGCAGTTTGAGCCACACACACACACACACACACACACACACACACAGAGACTCGAGTGTTCGTGACTCGAAATTCCCACTCCGTGCTTTGTTCGAGCTCCTGGCAGTGAGTCACCGGCCAACATTCAAAAGGTGTGACATGCCGGGGTCGACTGCTGCGGCTCTACACGTGGAGGAAGCAGGTGGTGAGAGCCGAGACGCCAAAAAAAACCAGAGTGAGAAGAAAAAATAATCAAACAGGATTCATCTGAACTTCTGCTGATAGTAGAGTCCCTAACCGTTGAGTTCTCCCTCCTCTTCCTCTCTGCCATGAGGCTGGGAGGTGGCTTTGCTCAACGAAAACACCAACTGAGATTAATGTGAAACTTGGAAAAAAAAAAGCTCAGGAGCATTTTAAAACGAATGATGGGAACCGTCTTAGTTTGGTAGCTTTTTCAGTAATAAACACGTAGAAAATCGTGACAAAAAACTTTTAAAAGATGCTTGTGTGTTCCAGGGCTTTTAACAACAAAACAATTACAGTTTCCAGTAGGTTTGGGTAAAATTCAAGTCAACCTGCTGGTTAAATGATGATATTTGAGTCCCATCAACAATTTCTCATTAATTACTATCCTTATGAGCATCAACCTGAAGGTCATTAACTTCTATAAAAGCCAGTTAAATCGCCCTCCTTTGTAATAATAAAAAAAGAAATTGCTTAGAACTATATTAGACAAGATGCCATCAGGTGATCAGGTCAATATTCAGTGATCTGTTATTCTGTCATTCTTTTTTGTCTCATTATGGGATCTACGGCCTCCACGAAGCAACTCGAGCTGCCAGCAGAGCAAAGTGTCTTAGTTTGAAAGAATAAGTTAAATTTTAAAAAAGTCTGATCCTGAAAAAGGCAGCAGGAATGTGGGACTAGTTTAACTCGAGGTTTTTGTAAAGCCACTGTGCTTCTTAGAAACTGGTTATGACTGAGGATAGAAAGTGGCCGTGTTTTCTATTAAATGCACTTCTGTGGATGAAGTTAAACCGTGAGAGTCCACACAAAACAACAAGTGGAAATCCACAGCAGAGCAGCCCCAACATTTACTAAAAGCTGCAAAAAAAAAATGAAGACATTCGGTCAAGGAGACATGTGCAACATGGTTTTATTGTCAAACTGGTAATTAAGACATGAACTTGATTAATGCCATATCAAATCCTAATCTCGGCTGTAGTAAAGTGCAGGTTCAAATCAAGTTGCCCTGGGTGTCCTGTACAATTCCTGTCCGCTCTTGAGCTACAAAGCGAATCCCTACGGATGATAAAAAAAAGCCCTTTTGTTCAACCCCCCCACACGTCTAAAAAAGCTAATTGTGCAAACATGATCAACACAAAGCTTTACTGTTTCTCCAGCCAGCTCTCCTTTTGCTCTGGTGGAGCCGGACGAGATGAGCCGAGCTCTCCCGGCGCTCGTTTGTGGAGTCTGGTCGTCACGAAAAAGGTCTGCCGCCGCGGGCGGTCATGCACAGCGGGCAAATTATGGCGAGCTGCCGAGACAATTTCTTCGAGATCGGGATCATTAAAAGACCATTTAAAAAAAAAAAAGCTGTCCGTTTATGAACGTGGAGAGGTCACTTTTTTTTTTTTTTTTGCACAAGCCTGCGCTCGTCAGGAGCTGTGGACAGTTTGGCCGGTGTGCTTTTCGTAGTGGCAGTCGTGTGCGATACGGAATCATCATGAGCGCGACGACACTGAACTCCCGCCCTCGGTTTGTGTGAGCTCATTTAAAAAGAAAAAAAAATAAAATAAAATAAAAACACGACGACGCACATCTTCACTCACGCAGTCGCACAGATTCATTCACTCTCCTTCCAACGTCAGTGTAATGGTTCTGCACCCACCTCTCTCAACAAAGCAGGTGGATGCTGAAGGAAGCGGCAGCGATGAGGTAAACACACACACACACACACACACAAAAGAAAAAAACAAACAAACAAACAAACTCATGAGATATTGCACAGACAAGTGCCGGCACAGAATGCAACAGTCTCTCCTTCCAACAGCCCAGCCTGTGCATAGGAAGAATAAAGCACTTATGGTGTTCGCACACATTAACTCCTTTCTCGTAAAGCTTTGTTACACAATAAAGTGGGAAACGAGTCAAGAATCCACTCCACTTAGCAGATACCTGGACTAGTATGACCAAAACAAAAACGGCGTGTCGTAAAAATACAAAAACATTAACCTAAACGGTGACTAAGGAAGAGTTCAAAACTGTTGGCAACTGTGAAGGGACGACCAAAAAACAAAAACAAAACCAATAATAACCTGAAGTCCCAGCATTTGCAGAGAGAACCTGGAGGCTGCTCAGACAGGAGAGAAGCAGGCAATGATGAGACTGGATTAGAGCCAGCATGGAGAAAAATCTCTCAAGTTTCATTTAATAAATAGCATAGTGGAATATGAAAAAAATAGATATCATTTTCCCTCAAGCAAAAAAAAACAAAACAAAAAACACGTGAATCCTTTTTTCAGTTAATCCAGAGATTTTAAGAGTTTGCCATGTTGCGACATGTTTCCAATTCATCCCCCTCGGATCGGGCTCTGCTCAGCCACGGGAGGGTCGCTCGCTCCTCCGTTCATCACGTTCCAGTTCATCCCTGATAACGGAGGACGCAAGTTCATTTTTCTCCAAACAGTCCCAATTTGCAAAAACTAATCCGCGTTAACAGTCTCCCCGTGGGTCGAGCCGCGAGGCTCCTCGACGCGTCACAACCCCGCCCCCCTGCGCCTTGCGTCGTCCGTCCGGTTTACAATCATTATCTGTGGAGCAGGACGAAGGCTTCCAGCTTCTCGGGAATGTTTCCCCGGTAGTCGAGGCTGTGCCTGATGATGGCCCGGGCGGCGAGGCACTGCAGCGTGGTGTGGTTGATGGGCTGGATGACGTTCCTGGCCAGCTCCTTCTCGTCCAGGAGGTCGCAGGCGGTCTGCTGGAAGGCGTTGGTGCTGTCGAAGTGAGTCCCGGAGGAGATCAGCAGGTTCATGATGTCCGGGTGGCCGTTGGATGCAGCTATGTGGAGAGGACTGACAGGAAGGCACACAGACATTTACCGAATTACAGCCACGCAGTCGGGGTCAAAAAAATATATTTATTTGGTGACGCCTGAAGAATTACAGCGACAGATCGGAGTTTAATAAAATAAAAACAAACCTATTGTCGTCTTCGTCTCGGCTGTTGACGTCCGCCCCGCACTCCAGGAGAACCGACGCCACTGTGAGGGAGGGGAACTTGCAGACGGGATAGCGCCCCACACAGGTGGTGTTGCGGTCAACCGCCAGGTGGAGGGGGCTGTAGCCGTTCTTCCCACACGGCTGGAGTTTCAGGAATCTGAAGGTGTTAAAGATGGACATTTTTTTTTTCCCTGTTTCAGACACGGAGCGGCCACAAGGTGCCAACTATGCCGAGTCCTGATGAGAGATTGCTCCCGTTTCAGCTCCAGGATTTAAAAACAAACCCCAACTTATAATTACAGATCCCTTTGCTGTCCTCTCAAACCCCAGCTGAGCCTGGCCCTGCTGGAGGTTTCTTCCTGTTAAAAAGGGAGTCGTTCTTTTTCCTCTGTCGCCAACAAGCTGCTCAGGAGGGGCAGGACTTCCTTAGAGAAGTTTCATTAATCGGCACGTCATACTGTACTGTTTGTGAACGTATTGTGTTATAATTGGATTTAATTGACTGCAATTGGATTCGAATTGACTCGTTTTCTTTGGTTTGGTGCCCTGAGATGACTTTCGCCCTAACGTGTATGAATAAATTGAAGTGGACTATCACAAAGTATGAGCATGTGTCACTTGAAAAGCAGCCGTTATCTTCTTCGTGTAAATGATCGATGGATCCAAATTCAAGAGCCGCTGGCAGAGGAGCGGAACCAGTTAGTCACACTGACCTACTTTTATTCGTTGCGAAACGAAACCATAAATATTTCCAAAACAGATACAAACACAATTTCAGTAAGGTCATTACGAGACGGGTGCTTTTATTCCACACACCTGTAGATGGTTTCCTTCTTGAAATGATCCTGCTCCGAGGTACACGGCACCTTCTCCAAGAGACAGATGAGGTGCAGGATGATCGACAGGGCCTTGCTGAGCTGAGCTGGGTCAGGGGGCATGGGTCCGCTTTGCTTCACGGCTCGCTCGATCTCCAGCACGCTCTTGGACAAGATCCCCATCAAGTCCTCAAAAGACACGGACGTCCCCAGGAGTCCCTTGGCCCTGTCCTGCAGCATGAAGGAGAAGAGCTCGGCGAACGACAGCAGGCTGGAGGTCGTCATGGGGCTGAGGGGCTCCAGGTTGATCTGCTGCATCTCCAGCGCGTACTTCCACAGATTGATGCAGCGCTCGAAGTTCCCAGAGTCGGCGTAGACGGCGCCCCGGTAGCGGATGTAGTAGGACGTGTCCGGGTGCTGCGGGCCGAGGATTCTCTCGCGGATGAGCAGAGCCTGCATTCGCATCTCGTCGGGGTCCGATATCAGCCCATCCAGCTCCTCTCCGTTTGTTACCTGGGAGACGGTTTGAAAGCTTAAAATTTGTTTTCACTTTTTTTTTTTTTTGCAATCCGACCAGAGGACTGCGTTCAATTCATTGTTTTCTGGCTCTAAAGAACCCCCGAATTACTTTTCTGAGCAAATGCACACAATAAGGAGTCACGTTTCCAAAGTGTGAACTCTCCCTCCCTGCTGAAATGTGCCAACATCAGCACGGTAAAGCTTGCTTTACGAGCAGTAAATACATTCCAAGGACGGCGCCGGGTGAAAAGATCAACTCACCTCCCTGGCGTAGTCGTATGCCATGATCAGCTGCTTGGGTTCTAGTTTCTGGACAATGTTGTTACTGTCCAGGTACCGGAGGTCCATGGCTCTCTTCCAGTATTTCAAAGCTCCAAGCAGGTCTCTTTTCTTGTCTACAAACGTAGCTCCCAAGAGCTCCAGGGCGTCGATACGCTCAGTGTGGCTTGTCTGCAGAACCAAAAAAAAAAAGGCATATATTTTTCCTTCAATAACCAACTGAATCAAAACACCACACGCCCTCTCGTTTCTGTGAGCAAGGACACCGGAGGGTCTGACCTGCGGGTGCGTCGTCAGGTAGTCCACGATGTTGGTGTGGCCTGTGACGCTGGCAGAGAGGAGGGGCGTCATGCCGTAGCCGTCCTGCTCCATGGTGGCGCCGTACTGCAGCAGCATCCGCATGATCTCCAGGCTGCCTGACTCCGCGCAGTCATGGAGCGCCGTATTGCCTGAGGGAATGAAACGACACGGGCCTTTTTGTCATTTCTAAAGCGGTCTAAAGGAACAGACGTTGGGAGCTTTAAAACAAGCATTCAGTCCATTCATTGTGTTGTTGTTGTTATGCATTAGGCTACTTAACACCAAGCTGAGAATCATTCAAGCATGATAAAGAGACTCAAGCCGTGCTACATCTACAGAACAACACCCCTCACATTTGACTTTTCTTACTTGCAAAATAACAAAACACCCCTGCGTGGGTAGAGCTGAACGGCCACACACATGAAGCACCACCCTGACTCCTGTATGTCAGGCCTTCTGCTAATTCATGGGGAATTACTCTGCTGTTCTTCGCCTCCCAAACTGTATCGACGTTGGCATTTTGTCCACATTTAAAGAGCAAATAAAAAAAGAGGAAGTTTTGCCTTTGCGACAGGCCGCCAACAAACTATGCAGAGATACTACTTAAGATCATTTCTATGCTTGTGTAAACACAACACTGATTCAGGAAGAGCGTCAAAAACAAAACTGAACTGGAATTTGTTTCACGTTATATTGGCTTTAAAAGGAACGAATGGGTGGTTATATTTCTGCCTGAAGGAACTTAAGGTAAGAGATGCTGAGCCTTTATTTGCACAAAAACATAACACAATTTATACCAGTAAAGAATTAATCCATTATTATCGGAGTTAACAACCTTTTGAAATAAAAATAAACACATTTTATTACAAATTGTAATTATAACACTATCATTTCTTTCTTTTCTTCAAGTTTCTGTGGTTTTCTTGCTTTCTGTCCACTAATAAGTCCACATTCAAACAAAGTCGACGGTTCTGTCATTCATACTCTTCAGTTCTGACTAAATGACACTAGAAAAGTTTCTGTTCGATCCAAGCCAACTGTAGATAATGAAAAGTTCTATTAAAGAATATATGCTTGGTTCAGATGTTTTAACATTGATGTTATAGATGCGCGCCGCGCAAATGTCCAAGTGATGAAATATTTTATGAAATGTACCAGACCTCTAAGACAAGGAAAAGCAAAGATTACATCAGGAGAAGTGCTGATTGTGAAGAAAACAAGTTTTTTTTAATGATATTTAATCAGCTTTGATTTAGTCTTTTTAATGATATGTCTGCCCTCACATTCAGTACACAGTTACTAGTTTGTTTTGGTTTAGCCCTTTGTTCTGAACGTCACGTTTGAACATTTATGAATTGGTTTTTTCAACAAAAAAAAAGCACCTCTTGCTAGAAATAGCACTGAAACGTTCAGCTGGCGTCGCCCACCTCTGAACAGATGGCAGGTTCGCTGGGGGAAGCTAAAAAAGGTGAGCTCCAAGAGAACCGTTCGACGAGGCGTGGGAAGTGGGAACGAAAGTTCTGCCAGCCCAACCGTACGTGTGCCAGCCTGCATGTTCGTCCCCGTGCTGTAGGAGCTTCACCACAACCAAGAAACAACCCAGACATGTTCTGGAGAACATGGCGTGCTCTGTCGGGTCCTTATACATCCACATGCTTGAAACTAAATTATATACTGCTTTTAGACTTTCTACAGCACTGTCTAAGGAAAAAAAAACAAAACAACATATATATGTTCATTAAGACACACCCAAACAGAAACTACACAGGGCTGACGTAGCCAGCTTGCAGCTTTTCCATTGTGAAACCAGAAGTTCATATTTGTGTGTTGACTCACTTCAGTCAGAAAAATGTAAAAGCTTCAACTATTGTGTCATATGACACTGCAGTTCCCAGTTAGTCAAGTTTCCACTCAGGGATCTGTGTTGAAGTTTTTATGTTTCAGATATCTGAGGACATAATAAAGTGTCACCAAGTTGTTGCTGACCTACCTTTCACACTTTTCCTGTTCACATCCGCGCCTTTCTCCAGCAGATACTGCGCGATCTCTTTGTGGCCCTTGTAGCAGGAGATCATCAGGCACGTATGCCCGTGTCTGTTCGCCACCTCCAGGTCAGCCTTGTGCTCCACCAGGTACCTAACGATGTCCAGGTGCCCGTCGAAGCAGGCCGCCCTCAGGGGCGTCGAGTTGGTGAGGGTCGTGCTGTTGACGGAAGCGCCGTGGCCCAGGAGGGACTGGACCACCTTCAGGTGCCCCGCCGCCGAGGCGGCCCAGAGCGGGGGCGCCCCCTCGATGGTCTCCCCGTCGAAGTTCACCGAGCCCCCGACCTCGACGGGAGCGCTGCAGCACTCCAGCAGGTACTCCACCAGGTCCAGGTGACCGTAGCGGGAGGCCATCAGGAGCGGCGTGGCGCCGTTCGTCTTCTCGCCCATCAGCTTGACGACTTCGTGTCCATCTTTGTTCTCCAGCAGCTTCTGGAGCAAGCGGAGCTTCCCGTCCCTGGCTGCGTTGAACACCGCCGTCTTTAAATCCATCTCTGACGGCGGGGGGTGTCGGTGTTGGAAGCGCGAACAGGAGGCGACGGGGCGAGCGGAACAATGAAGACAGGGACCAGTCGAGGCGCAGCGTTGTCGGTGGGAACCCTTTGTTTACAACAGCCTCCGACTTCAGCTAACAGCTAGCTGCGGCGCCTAGCGTAAGAACAGGACGAGGCTTCCTCCGGATCAGCTGGAGAAATTTGGCATCACCACACTGTTATGTGAATCTTTTCCCCTATAATTAGCTCAGTTGTTTTAAACGACCCTTGATCCATGATACATCTGACGCCGCGTTAGCGAGGTGGCTAGTTAACTTCCTCGATCCGTTTAGCTAACCAGCTAGCTGCGCTAAACTCAACTACTTTCACCTTTTTTTATTGATCCCCCGACCGAGTCTCTTCCTCTCCTTCGTCAGACCTGTTTCCTTCGCCTGGCATAGTTTGGCAGCCTTCGACGTTGTTTATATTCCCCGTTTTAGAAGGCCGAGATGAAGAAATCCACCCCCACCCGTAACGCTGCTGCTAGCTTAGCCCGTAGAAGCGACGTTAAGGCTGGGGGACACCCCCCAGTGTCGGCGCCGTGTTTTTCCCTTCCGTTGAAATCGACAGGCAAAACCAGAGACGTTCACTTTTAGAAAAAAAATCATAAAAAGAAACAGCCGTGTGTGTTGTCACCCAGCAAACTGACACGACAATAATCTCGGAGTGGGAGATGGTAAATAACGGCTAACCACCCACGGCTCGACCGGATGATCACGACTCAGTTACTGTCAAATCACAGGCTCGACGCAGGCTTTTCTTTCCACAAGGGCGAATGATTGACGTGTCACCGTCCAATCACAGGGCTGAGAACCTGTGACGTAGCAGGTTAAAGAAACAAAGTTGGGGGCTTTTCCACAAGGTCTAGCTCGCCGGTTCTCAAATGGGGGTACCTGCGACCCCGGGGGTATTTTAATTGCTTTTAAATAAAATAAAAACAATATCCATGAATAATTATTCTGAAGTAGTCATATACAAAATATTAAAACCAAATAGGAACATAAACATAATTTTAAAACCCGTAGGCTGTTTATTTTATTTATTCTAATAATAAAGAAAACCTAATCACCCCCCCCCCAATATCAAAGTGGTATGACCCGACTCTGTTCCTGTCATAGGACAGCATCTGTCAATCAATGTCACTCCCACCTTAGAAACGTAAACAATAGAAGCATGGATTAAATATAAAAAATATATATATATTCAAGCAAACATATTATTTAAAATTAAGTTACTATTTTGAGAAGAACGTTGTTTTTGTCTATAAATGCCTTCATTGGTCCAGTTTGAGAACAAATCTGTTTTATTTTTCAATAAAGGACTTTTAAAGTTGATATTTATTTACCGTTTATTAGTTGCAAAGGTCAATAAAGCAGCCACTGATGGCACAACATTGTGTTTTATATATTTCTACTTTGTGCTATGTATTTCACAAGGGCTACATTGCTGTTTTTGTTTGTCCTGGCTTAACCTCACATTGACTTATTTTTATAAAAACAGTAACATCAAATTTCAGAGCTCTATCTCCTGGACTTAACCCACTTTAGACCAGACCAGGTTTAGTTAACCCTGCTTTTAATTATCCAGCCACCTGACCAGAAGTGACCTTTTTGTATGAGCTTTTTAGATGTATTTAGCTTCAAAACAACATACTAGATTCTCGAAAGATATATTTGCATTTAACCTGTGATTTTTTTTATTAAAGTGATTGAAACTAAACAATGGGGAAAGAAAGAACTCAAATAAAAAGATTGAACCATATCAACTATTTGTTAAATATTGTATTAGTGCAAATTATCTCTAACAGACTTGATTATATCACCTCCTACAGGACAAAAAGCGGTATGACACCCTGAAACTAAGTTTTTACTAAGGACTGCTCCACTTTAGTATCATTAAATGAATCATGCATGCCTTATCACTTGATCAGAAATTTATTAAACCATCCCAATAACTTAACAAAATCCAACAACGCCTCAAAGATGTCCACAAATGACCTACTAGTGACCTTAGTTGTTAGGAATACCGACACGTCACCTCAAACCAAATCTGACAGCAAACATCTGAATGGAGACAGGTTAAATGAAACAAAGCCAAAACATAAATAATATATGGCTAAAAAAATATAATTTTAAGTCTTTCAGCTGTTATTAATTAGTCTCCTGAACCTGTTCTGTATATTTAACACAGATTCAAAATAAAACTGAGAAGTAAAAGTCAAACAAGTGTTTAGATTTTGAGGGATTTTCGATAAACAAACGCAAAACAAGATATAAATATAATCCTCAAAATATAACAAAGAAATCTTCTAGCTCTTCTGATCTCCGTCAGATTCATTTCTGTTGAGTACAGTTAAAAAAAAAAACAATGTATGAAAGTTACGTTTACAAATCTGAGAAAGCAACTCGTGTGAATCCTGACTGGAGCTACAGCATTCCTGAGTCGGAGTCAGACAGAATAGTAATAAAAATAATAATAAAGAATAAAGAATTAGAGATCATTTTAAATGAACATGTCCAAATCCTCCCATTTATTTAAACAATCCAATCACTCAGCAGATTTCACCAAAGTCCGATTTTATCCCCAAAATGTTTTGAAGTTCTTTTTTACGTCGAAACAATACTTTTCAGTAAACACATGTACAACAGTGCTGTATAAAACCAGGAGCAACACCACCGACCCACAAGATAAATACGCCGTTATGACAGGAAAGACAAAACTACAGCTGAAAACGAACAACAGAGATTGTAGATGATGCATTAAAAACTGTTGGTATTGTCACGTCTAAACACAAAATAGTCAAATGAACAAAAAAATTGGATAATTCTTTCTTGTCCCTAACACCTTTTCAGACAAATACAAAACCACCCCTAAATTTAAATTTAACTCTTATCAATACCATTGACTTAAATGACTTCTTTACTCAAAGCAAACCAAAATGGCAATGCAAGAACCGACTTTATAAAAATAATTATTAAGCTATCGGGTCACTCAAGGGGGACAATCATCCAAAGAAACTTTTATACATCAGTGTCAACCGAATATTAAAGGATGGTCTCTCCTTGTAGTTTACTCAAATTCTACCTGAAGTGATTGAACCAAACCTTTATTTAAATGAAAACAGTGATTTTTCTGTATTTTAAAGTAGAAGGAGGGGATTTGTTGGATTTTTTTTTTTTCTATCAAAAAAAAAAAACAAAACAAAAAAACTTTGTTTGAAGTACCTTTTGCACTGAGCTGCAGATAAGGAGAAAATCCACACTTTACACTGAGAGTTCATTTACTTATTAAAAGATTGCAGTTCGGGCTGAAACAAATGCGGCAGACTGTGGGGAGGACATGAGAGAAAGGAGCAGAAAAATGCCACAGACAAAACAAGAACACATTTAGAGCTTCTGAGTTGTTTTAACTGCAGGACCGGTGTGAGCGGTCTCATATATACACGGTAACCATCGGGCCTTCCAAAGTGTTGCAAACACATTTCCCCTCCCACCTCAAGACCAATTTGCATTAAGTTTTTAAAGAATTGTGGCAGTTTGATATGATCCAATTTTAAAACTGAGAACTGCTGCTCCTATCCACGCTACACACACACGAGCCCAGGTACAGACAGACCAAAAACAAACAAACAAACAAAGAATCAGATCCTGAAACTCAAGGGCCGTTATGATCCCACACGAGTCATAGTGGTTTTCTTGTCAGAGAAGAAGCTTCTTAGCAGGACCACCTGGCTGATGCTGACCACCAGCAGGATTATGGCTTCTCCGATAGACCAGAATGCAACGCGGGTGTTGAGGTCCTCAGCCCGACTGCGCCCCTGGGCCTCACGGAGGCGAAAGTGTGTCTGGTAGTCGATGACTGACTTCAGAGCCTCGTGGATCGACACGCAGGCTGATTCCATCTGTAAAAGGTCAACAAATCAAAGGTTTAAATATAACAGGATATAACAATCCTTCTTTCAGTTTGTGAATTTCCAATAACAATGACCTACATCTGTAGAACATTCTGGAGGGATTTTTGCCCATTTTATTTCACCGGGGAATATTCAGATTTAGTAACAGTAGATGTGTTTGTTATAAACGGCTCGAGGTAATTTAAGACAACATCTGTTGGTTAAGATCCAGTTTCACACGTTTATCTCCTCAGGTTACCACTGTGTTGAATTCAACTAAGCTGCATAAGGCATATTTTGGTTTGAACAAAATTAGGGTCAGCCAAAAATAAAAAAATAACATTTTCTTTCTATAATAAGACTAAATGCAAATGTTGGGTGCTGAACAAATGTTCATGTAGTGCAAAGACATTATTTATGTATGAACTGGTGTACTTAGTTAGGAAAATGCCCTTGGTGTAAAAAGGCATTGTAAGCACAAACTTATTCAACATTTGATCGCGCTTTAGAAGGAAATATATTTTGTTTTGCTGATTTTGACATAATTATCAAAAGACTTTGCCCTTTTTCAACTCACTCCTTCAAGCTTATTCAGTGTCCAAAAGTTATTTCCAGGAAAAGGGATACAAAAGGTTTGGCGTTGTCAAAAGATACACAGTTGCACACACAATGGTCTCAGATTCAGTTCTACATTCAGTTTGAGCCTGACTATGATCTCGTTGTCATAACACAAATAAAACTGTTTACCAAGCTGTTGTATAATCACCTCAGGATAGAAATATGAAACCCCCAGGTCGCTTCATGTACATTCTTAAAACATTTTAAGTGCTAAGTGCTTACAAATGCAACAAATTTGAACTTATGTCAGTACCATCCAGAGAACTGGGATGTCTCCACTGCTTTACAAACACGCACAGCAACAGAAACCTCACCTGCGTGAGAGCGGTGACTCTGTTCTCGTTTGGGAAGAGCGGAGGGTCGTCGCCGACCTGGAAGTCGAAGTAGACCGTCTTGTGTGTGAAGGTGGAGAACTCATTGCTGAAGCAGAACTTGTACGTCCCGTTCTTGGCTGCTGTGAAGGTAAAACTGTCGTACTGCTTCTTCATCTCCTTGTAGAGCGTGGTGCCATCCGGGTCCTCCAAACGGCAGTCGACATCGTAGTGGCCACCAGTTACCACCTGGGAACACAAAAGCAAAGTCCAAAGTTTAGCTCTACAGCACATTGAAAAAAAACCTCTGTTCACCAAAATATTGTACAAGGTATAAATACCAAACCATCATGCGTTTGCAGCCAAGTGTTCAGTGAGCCGTGTGGAGGCATTTTGTGCGGCCAGTTGTTGAAAATCAGGACTTATTTTTGTTTGGACAGCTTGCAAAATTGTATCCATAATTTAATTTCCCGATTCATGCCCAGCAGTTTATGATCTACTGAGGTACACTTTTGAAATAAAGACAAGCAGATTTAGACCAGTTTTTCCCAATAACTATTATTTATCGACAGCATGTTTTTTGATGACGTGACTTCTGTCAGAGGACAGCTGCTGTGGAGGTGTTCTTGAGATGAGCTGAAGATGCCCTCAACAAAACCTAGAAGGGTTCAAGGCACTCTTGATGAGAGAAAACCTGTCACGCAGATTCTTTTTTTTTTAACACTTTCAAAACTCAAGCAACACGGCTGCAAGTCTCTGCCAATAAAGCCAGGAGATCGAGAACCCCCCGCTAGTCACACAAGACATTCTGGAGACTCCCTCAGGAATGCTGGTCACCAACTAGTCGCAGGTCGGTGAGATACCATCTTTAAAGCTCTGTCCCCTTCAGTTTGGAGCCTAGACCTAATACAGCACAAAAGGAATTGCTTACTAGACCTCAGTGATGTGGCAAGAGAGTAAGGGAGAAGAAGAAAGCTGGACTAATATCGTATTTGCATAATTTTATAACAATATAAGTTCTTTAATAGCTGCCAGCTCTAATTTAGGAATTTAGGTATTAGGCCAAGAAAAAAGTAAAACAATGTGAACTTATGTATGATGGCTGCTTAAGTTCTGAGAATTCCTGATTTACATTAAACACCTGTATGCCCACATATTCATTTTGTTGTGTTTATTTAACGAAAGGTTATTGTAATTCTATTTCTGATTAGGTGGAGAGCCTAAACTTCCCCTTAAGACGGGTGGGTTGGTAAGGTTTTGATCCAAAGACGACACACAGGTACCTGAAACTCCAGCGTACACTTGGTGCCAATGATGATGTCCTCGTAGAAGCACTGCTTGGCGTTGTCCGGCAG
This sequence comes from Kryptolebias marmoratus, assembly GCF_001649575.2. Lineage (NCBI taxonomy): Eukaryota > Metazoa > Chordata > Actinopteri > Cyprinodontiformes > Rivulidae > Kryptolebias > Kryptolebias marmoratus. The sequence continues at coordinate 20,778,763 of NC_051430.1, read as the reverse complement.
CTCGAACGTCAGCTCGGAGCCTAGCGCCCACCCACAGAGCAGCTGGGCCCACAACACTTGCAGCAGCACCCGCAGTGATCCGAACATCCTCTTCGAGACTGCGAGCTAAACAGCTTCAATGTTAAACCTAAAACGAGACGTGAAGTCAAAATAAATACCAACGAGAACAAAAACACAGCAACGGCGAAGAAAAGGAAAGAAAAAGAAAAGACAACAGGCATAAGCGACAAGTTGTTAGCTTAAAGCTAACTAGCTAGCTACCTTTGTGTTTTAGAGACGGAAAGTAGCTGGAGATTTGTAACACTTTTCTCTGGTTAATATATTTGTATCATCTTTACGTGTGTGCAACCAGTGGAGTTAAACTTAATTCAAACACTGTCACCTTACAGATCATTAAAATTTTGTTCTCAGTCTGAATTACCGACTCACCCCAAAGTCCTCACCCGGATGCGACGAATGCTAAGAAACGTATCACAAACGTGCCTCTCCATTGGCTGCCGTCCTCGGAAGAGCCCCGCCTCTGCCCCTCTCCCAATGGTCAACAGCAGATGACGAGGGGCGCTTGTGCAATCACGTGGGCCACGTCCACAGAGTCGAAGAGGAAACCCGTCTTCCTTTTTCAAACACGCTCCAACGTGGCTGCAGCGGACATTACGGAAGAGGCTTTAGTCAGATTTTCTATTTCATAAACTTTAGATTGTAATGGCTGCTTTCTTTTCAGTGTTTTTATAAACTTTACGTCTATGACTTTATTATAATGGTAGCAAAGTAACCGCCATCTTATCATATTACGAGAACTCCAGAAATAATAAACATGTACTCATTTCCAACAAAATTAAAGATTACCCCATCGTCAGGAGACACCTGTAGATATGTAGGACACAGTTCCTTTTACTGGTATGGATCTGTGGTCGCCTTCTTTTACACTTGTTCATTAGAAGTCAAAGAAAATCTGAATATCACAAACCTTGAGGTCTGCTTTGTAGACCTTAGCTGTACTAATACCGAGGTTATACAAATCTCTCTCATTATGCCTGAGTATGCCATTCATGGCACATAAATAGAGACTGACCTCTGGGCACAGGCATGTAAATGTATCCCATTTATCCAACATATAGACTCAAGACACCCAGACAGACAGAAATTCTGCATAATTATGTCTTTGTTTTTGTTTAGTCTCTCATTTTGACTATTTATGTATGTTTTTAGTACTAATGTCTCTGTGACATCTCATTGTTTTATCTTGTTGCGCCACATGACATTCAGTCTGCATCTCTGCTTAATTTAAAGGTTTTTAAGCCATATCCACATGTGATATACTCATCTTTCACGAATTTGTAAATATTTGTTGGCACTCCGTGCGTCTTTGTGGGTATTTCTTAAATAATTTTTTATAATTTTAATGTGTGATTTGGGGTATTTAACAATTATATGTGGTCTTTTGTGTAACTTTTGGTTGTTTATCTTGGCTATTTTGGTAAGCTGTTCGTTCATGTTGATGTAATCAATTCACTTTGTGTGTGCGTGTACTTATATTAATGTGTCAGACACAGTCCGAGACATTTTGACCCATTGGTTCAGTATTATGTCCTCATATAAACATTACACACCATCTCCTGTATGTCGCCGAGTTCGTCTTCCTTTAGCTACTGACCATACTGACCTTAAAACGAAATCTCGCGAGAACTTGAGCGAGATTACAGTGTAGGGAGGGCTGCATGGAGAGCTGAAAAGACAAAACAAAAGCCACACATTTCAGTTAACAGGCGCTGGTCGCTTATTTTGTTTTTGTTATATAAAAAACAATTTATTAATTCGTCAATCATATTGATTTCAGTTTAGCCGCCATATTATATCCGTTTTGCATGATGCCCAGTAGCACGTCTTTGCTGGAGGCCGATGAGGGAGAGTCCGAGGTCCCGCCGCCGCTAGTGCACGCTTTCGCCGGTATGGGCCTTGAGGAGCACCACGGCACCCAAAGCCAGACCCCCGAACAAGACGATATTTCTTTCTCCCACCACCATCAGCTCCCCTCGGTCTCCCATTTCAGCCTCCTCGGTCCGGTCCTCGACTTGAAGCCCCTGCCGCTGCATCGGCCGCCCTCGGGGGATGAGGCGAGCAAGACGGCGGACGACGAGGAGCTCGAAGCGGCCGACCCGTCGAAGGCCCGCCGCCTTCAGCGCCTCGCGTCCGGGCCGAGCGGCTCCGCCATGCCGTCCGGGATGGACGCGGAGACGGTGTTGCTGTACGGCGGAGAGGAGCGGGACGACGGCGGCGCCTTACCCCCGGCCGGCGGCGGCGGAGGTGGCGTGCTTGTGCTGCCGCCCGGCGCGTACGGCGAGCCGCCGGGCTTTGAGGCCGAGCCGTCGCTCCTGAGCCGGCGGAAGAGCGTCAACACCACCGAGTGCGTGGCGGTGCCGAGCTCCGAGCACGTCGCGGAGATTGTGGGCAGGCAGGGTGAGTGTTTTTAGCCGATGTTAGGAGCTAACCTTTAGCTTCCAGAACGAGCGTGTGGCTAAAACTGGGTCAAGAAGGGGGGGATAAAGTAAACAGAATAAAACGCGCACACGCTTAAGAATCACTAGTTGTTTTATTATTATTATTATTTAGCGTTCGCTTTTTGTTTGTTGCTTCGGGGACAGTGGCTGCCTTCAGCCGTGTTTGAGCCCAGCTCGTCTTTGTCTCGGAGCAGAGCAGAAAGAACCGTGTTGGTCACCATTTCTGTGCCACATCAGCTGAAGGCTTCACGCTCCTCTTTGTGGTGGATTTTTCATTTTTATTAACCATCCGTCGCCTGTTTTTATATATATATATATATATATGTGTGTGTGTGTTGTTCTTATTTTCCTCCCCCTCCACTAAACTTTCCACGGGCTGATGGATAAGGGAGTGTTGTTATGTAGTGTTTGAGAGCAGGGTCGGGGGGAGGGTGCATCATGGTGTTGACAACAACAGGAAATGGCTCTGGTAATGATGTTGGACTCTCAACCACTGCTGAAAGGAATATTTAATTCATAAGCCGAGCAAACTTATAAGTGGAAACAATGACTGTGGAATGGGACTTCGAAGAAGAGGGCACCGGAGTCGTATGCTGGGAATGAACGCTTACAACTATGAGAGTTTTCCAAATTGATCTGTCCTGAACATAAGTAAAGATTGGGCTGACATTGTACCGGAGTGCTGCTGCTTTAGGATCAAATATAAAAAGGGTTTTACCCGTGTAGTTTAATGCCACAAACATAAAAAACAACAAAGGGAGCTCTGCATCTCCTTTCCTCCCGAGCGTCAGTTGAGGAAACATCCAGTGTTTCGCAGCTGAACTAGCGGAAAATCTAACTATATTAGGTTGGATTCCATTATAGAGCTTTCTTTTATGCTCATCTGCCAAAAACATGTAAACTAGGGGGGAAAGGAGAATACATTTCCAACTAAAAACAGTTTTGTTGCCACAAAGGCTTCAGCTTGTCCTCGTCGTCTCTCTAAAAGTGTAGTAAAGACCTCTGATTTACATCTTTATTCTGTTAAATGAATACAACACACACAGGAGTAGCTGAACTAAGACTAAGATATGTTAAAATAAGAAAATCAGCTGCTTTGGTTTGATAAATGTATCTCAGCTGGTGTAGATTAAAACACAGTGCAGTAATTTTAGCTTATTCACTGGACAAATAGCTAGTGATCAAAAGTTTATTTATCCTCCAAACCCGTTATTTGGCCCTTCAGTGGGGGTAATTTTGAACCTTGTATTGTTTCAGCATCAACAAAGCAATGGGCACTTGCACAGTAGTCACATTGTTTTGTTTGCAAAAGAATCTGAGCAGCGTTATATGAATAGGGATGTCTGGGTGAGTCAGGGTGTTTTTTTATTTTTTTATTATTATTATTAATAACGTCTGTGTCATCTTTTGGCTCATTTTTCAGACTGATTCAGAAATATTCCAACCTTTTCTCCGTTTCCTCCTCCTCCTCCTGTGCTCAGGCTGCAAGATCAAGGCGCTCCGAGCCAAAACCAACACCTACATCAAGACGCCCGTGAGGGGCGAGGAGCCCATCTTTGTCGTGACGGGGCGCAAGGAGGACGTGGCCATGGCCAAGAGGGAGATCCTGTCGGCGGCCGAGCACTTCTCCCTCATCAGAGCGTCTCGTAACAAAACGGGGCCCCTGTCGGCTGTGAACGGTTTAGGGGCCCCTGCTCTGCCCGGACAGACGACCATTCAGGTCAGCAAGCAGGCAGTTATGAATCATCAATCATTAAATCGCTTTAAGGGCGGTCGTTTTTTTTTATGTAGCCATCCAAACGTTTGGTGTCTAAACGAAGCTGTGTTTCCTCCCAACAGGTGCGGGTGCCATATCGTGTTGTTGGATTGGTCGTGGGTCCAAAAGGTGAGTCAGCTCAGTATATAAAAGACTGATTTCCTTTAGATAAGAAGTTTTCCACAAGAATAAAAATAAAACGAGCAGCAGCACACGTGAACAAAGTCAAATAAGTGCCGCCGTTTTTAGACTGATTAACATGTAGGTGAACGGCTGGTGCGTACAGGGAAATGGGAAATTCCGAGTTCCTAGTCGTAAATTTCAGCGGGAACGCCTCCTCATGTGGGACATCACACTCGGGACAGTGGGAGCAACTCCGACTACACCCAGTTAGGATTTCAATATGGCTGCCATTCGCAACTTTAGAAAGTAAACTGTTAATATTCATTCTTAAAGTTGTTTTTTACATTTAATCACTCATACAACTCGTACCTTTTAACGTGCATATAGCAAGTATTAAAACATGTTGCAGGTGTAGCGCGTATCTACTTAATAAGATTTAATATTCAGAAACTGCCAGAAAAATAAAAGCTTTGCTGCTGGCATCCATCTTGTTTCTGACAACTGGAACGCAGTGAAGTGGGAAACTACATCACTCCGACTTTCCGGTTCCAATGTAAATGGAACTCAGCCGAAGCTTAGGATGCACCGTAACATTTGACTTCCTGTTATCTTTATTTATTTTTTTACATTTGTCTTATTTTGTGCCGGTACCAACAAACAGAAAATGTAACATAAACTAAAAACCCCTCTGAAGTCTGCAGCGAAACAGTTTGTCTTGTTTCCTTCCCGAGTACGTCGATAATTAGCAGCAGTCTAATTGAAGCCTTAGTGCGTCTTTAATGACTTTTCGTTCTTTAATCTTTGGTAACATTAGCCCGCTGGTATCAGAAAGCCCTGAGGTTGATTTATAAACGTTTCGAAGCACTTGTGCCGTTACAACGAATCAGCCCGACTGATTTGTTGTGACAGATAATTTAATGGATGCGAAACAGGACTTGTTTCTGTCTCTACTCTGTAAGACACATCTTAATTTATTTTTTTTGTGCTGCAGTGTTCAAAGTTCTTCAGAGAATTAGATGGAATTAGACTGGATTTTATTGTTGCGCTCTTTAGCCAGGTGAGTCATTCGAACAGCCCACAGTCCAGAGCTGTAATTACTGCACAGCTGTTCTCCTTTAAAGTCACATTTTATTATTGTCGGGGGGAGGCAGAGCGATTACTGAAAATATACACGACTGTGCAGTCTTTAGTGTTACTTTGATCAACTTGCCCCACTGCTGTTAGCAACAGATCTTATTTTTACCCCGATTATGTCTTTACTTCACTTTCATCTCCAAATCTTTCCTTGTCTACAGTTGAGCTAAGACGAGCTGGTAATGATTCCTCGTTTTGGGGCAGTCTTATTGTGAGTCATTTGTTTGACTGGCTTCGTTTGGTAAATCTCTTCACTTGCAGAGAAAAATGCTGAGTTTTGCAGCAGCTGAGCTGTTGATACACAAGATGCACTCACGTTAAAGTTTCTTCACCACAAATCAGCTCCCAGTGTCGGACAGTTTTTTTTTTTTTTTTTTGAGACAAGTGTTAAAAACAGCTGGGCTAATTTAACAAAGCCAAATGTTTATTTCAGTTTTTATTGGCTTTTATTAACGGCACATTCAATGAGGCAGAGCGTTAAAATACTCGTCCCCCCATTAAAAAGGCAATAAATAAGATTTGTAGTTGGAATGCGCATGTAACTTTGTGTAATAATTAGCAATTATTGGTAAAGTAAAGAAGTTTGGCCCTCCCACCTTTGGGGTGCAGTAAACGCTGTGAGGTGTGATGTTGAACTTCAGAGGAGATAAAAATGGATGCTGGATTTCTTCTACTCTAAGCTGAAAAAGTGATGTTTCTTTCCTTTAATACTCTCTCCCCCAGGTGCAACCATCAAACGGATTCAGCAGCAGACCCACACCTACATTGTGACTCCAAGTCGCGACAAGGAGCCGGTGTTCGAGGTCACGGGGATGCCGGAGAACGTGGACCGGGCGCGGGAGGAAATCGAGGCGCACATCGCCCTCCGCACTGGAACCTGCGGGGGCATCGAGGCTCCGGGTGTAGACAACAGCGATTTCCAGTTCAACGGGACGGATGTCAGCTTCGACACGTCCGCTGTCCCGGTCGGAATGGGGGACGCCGGGTGGCTCCACGCGGGCGCGTCGTCACCAGGCAGCGGGAGCCTGGCTCCGGTGACCATCAGCGGTACTCAGCGGGTCAATAGCAATATGAGCGGCGCTGTCAGGATGTCTTCCACCTACCGCAACGACAGCTCCAGCTCACTGGGCAGCGGCTCCAGCTCGGCCGACTCGTTCTACGGCGGCGGCAACGGGAACCAGATGGCGGATTTCAGCCCGACTTTTCCGTTCAATGCCAACGCCAACAACAACAACAACAGCGGCGGCGGCAGCAGCACAAGCTTCTGGTTTGGTGAGAACCTCCTTGGCGTGGGGTCTGAGGAGCTCCTTAGCCTCAGGGGCGGAGGCTCCTCAGGATTTGACCCGTTAACCATTTCCACTGCCCATACCTCGCACTCCGCTGCACAGCCGCAAATCTGGAGCCCGTTTGTGGACAACCAGTCTCTTCAGGCCTTCGATTCTTTTCAGTCTCAGGTAAGGGAACACGAGAACCTGTGCGAACGTGAAAAAAGTGTGCAGTTTAAAACGAATATATTAACTCTTTAAGCAGGAATGATTTTTTTCTTCATTGTTCTGGCTGTTGGATATTTCTTCAGACCAGCCAGCCCGGCACTCCCCGCCTCTCTCCAACCTTCTCTGGGACCGAAGCCTTGGAGCACCCTCAGGCCCAGCGAGTTCACCGGAGGCCTTTTGGGTCCGCCGGGACCCTCGACGTCCACAGGATCCCCTCGTACAGCTCGGCCTTCTCCTCCTCCAGCGAGAGCACCACCTCCTCCTCCTCCTCTCCCCCCGAGTCCTCTTTCTCCTACCGCCCGGGCCTCGGCTCGTCGGGGAGGGGGCAGGAGGTGTGCATCCAGTGTATGGATAACCAGGTGATCGCTGCCCTGGTTCCCTGCGGCCATAACCTCTTCTGTCTAGATTGTGCCACCCAGATATGCCAGGGCCCAGAGGCGGCGTGCCCCGTGTGCCTGTCCCCGGCCACACAGGCCATTCAGCTCCGCAATATGTGATCTGGAATCCGTTTACCTTGACGTGTGACGAGGGGTCAGCCTCCCCAACGAATCTGGTTCATCGCATCCGTGTGAAACTCACAAAACAGACCCCAAATCAGAATCCGTGTTTAGGTCTTGCCCCCGGCTCTGTCCAGGCTGGTGTTGAGTCGACAAAGGCGCAGAAGTGTAGGTGAAGCGGAATAGGAATGATGTTTATTTAGGGCATGCGTTCGGGCGTTCAGCCCAGTCATGTGCCTGCTGTTGTGAAGTCTTGATTGATTGATTGATCAACGAGAGGGTTAGAAATCCTCTATGTAGCATTGGGAGGGTTGGTTGGAATTTCTTTTTTTTTTTTTTCCTAAAAATCCTTTTTTTAGGTATCAGTTTCTCTCCACTTATATTTTTTTAAAAGAATATATATTTTAATTTTTATTGACGTCACATTCTGTGGTAAAGGTTGCCGACCTCTTCAGAAAGTTTGACTCTGCAGGAAACGCTGACAGGACGAGAAGCGAGCGTGTTTACGTATAATAAGAAGTCCCACATTCGGCTCTGTTTCTATTAAATACAGCATACTCCGTTGAACGCAACGGGAAGCTTGACATTCTGTCAGGAATCGCCTCATCCGAAATCATTTTCGTAAAACCTTCAGACGTTTGTTGTGGATCGGCTCCTTTTAAAACACGTTTCACCTTCTCCAAGTCATAACGCAGCCTCTTAACGTAGAAACAAACACTCCCAAGGAGGTATTTTTTTTTTTTTTTTAAACCAAATGGGTCAAACCTGAAACATTGTCACACCCAATAAGCAATTCTTTTTTTTCCCCGTCCAGAATAGAACCAAAAAGTGTGTAACTCCTTTATTATTATTATTTTTTTTTTTTTTTTTTTATTATTTTTTTTTTAGACCACTGGGATGTTACGCCTCTTCAGCATGTTGCTTTCCATTTATACCTAACACAGTTTACGGTGAACTCGTGCCTAATTCCGATGAGTTAAAGAAAAGAAACAGCCGGTTTCGTGGACTCGGCGTTGAGCTGTCCTCAAACTAACTTGTGGCCTTTTTGGAAAGCCTCTTATTAACTCACAACACTATGTACAAATCCAGATTCTGGGCTCAACCGAACACAAGCTGACAGACAGAAGTCTTAATGTATTTGTTGGAGTTGGGTCTCGATGGAACAAAGGTCGAGTCACGACGAGGCTTTCTTTTTGCTCCTCGTCTCGCCTCGTTGAAGTGTTTTGTACCCGTTTTATAATTTTATGTTTTGTCCTTTTTTTTTAAGTTTGTTTTAATTATTTATTTTTTTTTTTTATGTTTACATCTTTGTATGAGAAACCGTGTGCTGGTTTTCGGCTGGAGAGCTATGCACATCTTGTACTTATGGAACATTCCTCCTCCGTAGGATTGCGGTCACTTTTGGTGGACGGTTGTCGATGCGACTCATCATTCTTACGTGGGCCTCACCTGGGAACAAAACGATAGTTGATCTTCTCAGCTTTGATCTGGAACAAAATCCCAGTGAAGTGAATACTGGCTGCTTTTTTTGTTTTGTTTTGTTTTGTTTAGATTTTAATTTTTTTGAAGCCATCTCAATAATTTCCCTCTTTCGTTTTACTTGAATGTCGACTCTCTCCGGTAATTTAGTTAGGATGTGAAATCGACCATCCGTTGCTTTCCTCTGCCATCAAACATCTCGTCTGCCCTGCCTATGCAAAAACAAAATCATCTCAGTATTTGAACTAGTCCAGGAACGCAGCAGGTCGACGAAACTTAAACAGACTTTGGCTTCATGTTGTAAACACACACATCCCTTCTGCGATTTTATTTATTTTTATTTTAATTCCTCCCCTTTCAGGATTTATATTCAAAGCATAAATTAGATGTTTTGGGTGGTACACACTTCAGTTTTATCAGCTGCTAAGCACAGCCTCCCCTCCACCTTCCCACTCTTCTGGGACAAGCACATCCTGAGCATGCCTTTCATCTTCCTACAAAAAAAGGTACAAAGTCGGTGGAAATCATCTCAAGTATTAGCTTTAAAAACCAGTGGCTCTAGACTTTTTTTCTTTCCTACATTCAGACTGCTCATTTGATTTAGCAGCAGCTGTGGCGAGCTCGCCGCCGGCTGCTGCTGACACTACGTGACGTCGATAACCGTCGCTCTTTCGTTTCCCGGACGCCAGGGTGGGCCGCAGCCCCTCTCGCATTCCAGCCGGAAGCGGCATTTGGGATTCCCGGCGTCGCCTCCTCGCTCGTCCGTACCGTTTGTTTTCGTTTTTTTTTTCCTTTCATGGACCACTGAGCTTTCATGAGAAAATGAAACCAAACGAGTCCCGAACCTGCAAAAAGAAAAAAATAACACAAAACCCCACCAAGCCCGTCTGCTTCTGTCTGCTATCCGTCCCACTTCTTTCACTCTAAAGAGTTGAGTTTCTAATTTTATTTTTCCTCTTTCTCCCTGAGGGAATGCAATACATAATCGGCCCTCAGTTAAATGACATGAATCTATTGACTTTTTTTTTTTGTGTATGTATTATATAATATTACTGTTAATGACTGATAAATACACAGAACTTATTTTTTATTTTGTTACATTTCGTATATACATAAATATATCTATATTAAAATGTTTACAATAATATTTTTAAATTTTTTTAAATGATTTAAGTGAATGAAGAGCTGGAAATCCAGAAACGTTGCAGGAGGGTTTCAGTGCTGTCTGCTTGTAGTCTAGTTTCTTAGTTTACAGTATTGACGACGATGATGATGATGATAATAGTATTGATAGCTGCCGTTAAACCTAGCTGAAAGTGGAATGTGCATCACGAGCATGTCTTCATAATTTTACCGCCATTGTGGAACGTCACTGCAACTGTAAAAAGGCCAAGGATTCAAGCTGCCTGTCATGTCTGTACAACACCAAATTTAGAATGGTATCCTATAACAAATGTATCTTCTATTATCTCTATATGAATACATATTGTTGATAAAGCTGTACCAACGGTTCAGAGTATTTGCTAATTTTACTACACTTTTTTGTTTTGTATATGTGTAGGAGGAGTCTTAAGGCATATAAATTCTTCAAATTAAGTCAGGAGTTTAAAAGCAGACTATATTTTATAATGGCCTTTTAAGTTATTGCGGCCAAAGCACTGATATTATATATTTGCTGTAAAGAGAATTTTAAGAGTTTTATTTTTCTGATATTAAAGTTACGTAATAAAGACGGTTTCATTTAAAGCCACACCAGACTTCTGTCATTTGTTCGTTTTTGCACATTCTTGTGTTCAGGTGCACGTATGAGTCCGGTGGAGGCTGCGGATTTGTCGCAAATGTTGATTTCAGGCTTTTTGTGCAAGATGAGCACTGTTTTGGAGCGGAGAATAGTTTAGCTCTGCTCACATTCACGCAGCTTCTGCAGGATTCTCCCAGGCAGCCGGCTCAGCTTCAGACGAACCTCCTGCCTTCTATAAGAGTCCAGTTTCTACACGTCACAGATCTTGTGCAACAATCTGCAAACACTAAGCAAGCCGTGAAGCAGTGGGCTCCAATCCTGGTCCTGGAGGGCCACTATCCTGCATGTTTTACTTGTTTCTCTGCTCCAACACACCTGATTTGAATCAATGGGTGATTAACAGGCTTCTGCAGAACGTGAAGAGGTGATTTAACCTCTGAATCAGGTGTGTTGGAGCAGGGAAACAAGGAACACATGCAGGATAGTGGCCCTCGAGGACCAGAATTGGAGACCCCTGCCTTAAAGTCTGTCGGTTGGCACCAGGACCCTGAAGTCCAATCATTCCCAGACACTTCTGCCCTGAACTGAGCTTCTCTTACTGTTAAATGGCATCTGTAATTAAAAATAAAGCTGTAACTTGGTTAAAAAACAACAACAACTGGATGCTTGATTCCTGTATGGGCAAAGCTTTGTCCAAACAAACCGAACACAGACAGGAATTTCCTCGTATTTAACTCCGTCTCCTCCTTTCTCCCAATCCTTTTTTATGCTTAAAACACCCAAATCCCTCCTTCAGAGCAGTTTCTAAGGAAAACACTGGCTTGTTGGTACAGCAAACAGAACTTCTTACCAAGTGGAATTAAGTTAGTGTTAAATAAAGTCCTGCATTTTCCTGCAAAAAGATCAAAACCTTTGAAGCTTGAGCGACAGTGTCGTTCGGCTGGATGAATCTTGTTAACTTTTATGTATTGGATTTATTTTGACAGACTACAGATGAGAAGTAGCCTCCATGGCCCATCCTGGCTCATTCTGTAACGTGAGCTGTCACCAACCAGGGTAACTCAGTACTTTTTGGCGCACATCTAGGCCTTTGGATTGAAAATCCACTTTACACAAGAACATTTCTTCTTCCTGGACGCGTCGGCTTGATTGAGAAAAGAAACGCGACACCATGTGGATAACATCAGGCCACATTTAATGGTAGACTTACAGATAAAAGTTTATATTCGATCTGTCGTAGTAGTCAACACAAACTCAGCTGGGCTGTCTCGGCTCGGACGATAACAGGAAGTCATCTGAAAACACCCGTCCATTCTTACAAGCACATCAGAGTTTAATACTTTCATTTATTTTTCATAAAATACATTGTTTCCTGTTATTCAGCTGGGTAAAACGTTGGTGGGTGTGTCTCATAATTTGTGACAAACTTTCTAAACAACAACAGCTGCTAATCTGTTGGATGCCAAACCCTAAAAAGTCAGCTTTAAAACAAAAACAAATCCTGGTCATGCAGCTTTGTGGACAGATTGTCAGAACACAGTGGGAAATAAAATAAAAAAAGATAACCGTGAGTCTGAACAGACGTATGTAAGATCTGCAATGAATGCCTTTAAGAAGCAGAAACGACGAGCAGCAATGAAAAAGAGACGTTACATCGTTGGTGTTTGTCATCGTCTTGTGAGAGAAAACCTTTTTACTCAGTTTACTCTAAATTAAAGGCTTCCAGTTCAATTACACTTTGGAGGATCCTTAGCTGGAAGCCGGGGCGCTAAAATGTTTTTATTTTAGTCGATAAATTACAACTGAATCCAGCATCCTGAGCGATTCTTCCTTCTTTTTTTTATTTTTTATTTTCATAAACTAGCACGATAACACCAATATACAACAGGCTCTGATTTCTATCATCTTTAAATTAATTCTCCCGTCTAACGCAGGGAAGGAGACGTTCTATTTTTTTTAAAGGGTTAGAGAGGTTTCTGACATTAAACTTCATGCAGACACTGACATGCATTTAAAAAAAAAATTTAAAAAAAAGAAAGTTATTTACATGGATTAATGATGAAAACCTGAAACCAAAGTGATAAAATCCAACTTGTCCAACCAAAACAAAACCCAAGTGTAAATGTGAAAAGTGGATTTTAGTGTCACGCAGCACGTTTCTGCTCATACTGACCTATTTGCTCCTTTAGAAATACGGCAGGACATCGTGGTCGCCGACTTAAATCCAGACTAAAGTAAAGTGCTACAAATATACAAATCACTTCATCAAAATAACAAAAATAAAATCCCTTAAAAATCTGTCAATACTTGTGAGTAATATCTAAGCTTTTCTTCTCTTTGTTGGTAAAATATACATAAAAAAAACCTGGACTGAGGGATAAACGCAGCTTGGACTGGGCTGTTCTCCATCTTTTTTTTTTTTTTTTTAGAACTTCCTACTTTGGATTACTAAAACGTTCATAAAGCCTAATCTTTGCACTCGTTACAATCTTCTCTGCTTTCCTGCATCGCTTCTACTGAGAACCAAAAGCCTCAAAGTTTGTTTTCTTTTCCTCGGTGCATGGCGGTGTAAAAGAGAGCCGAGAGCTTCCTGGAGCCATAAGAGGAGGACACGCTAACCAAATTAGCATCCGGGACAAGAAACAAACCGAATGAAAGGTGATTAAAGAAGTAAAAATGTGGGTTAAATTCTTATTGAGAATTGTTAGAATCACAGCTGAATCAGTCACTGGAAATATATCTGTGTGTGTGTGTGTGTGTGGAAACTACATTCGTGCAGATATGACACATAAAGCTGAACGTTAGCGGTCAAACACACAGAGCGGGACTTCGTCTGGCTCAGCAGGCAAGAAGGGAAGCAAAGATTTCCCCCCACCTGCCGAACAGGAAACTTAAAACTCGTCTTCCTGAAGTCCAAACCTGTAGTTTGACTATACCCGACACGGACAAGTCCGGACTTGTTTCAGCTCAGGGGCTGAAGCCCAGCTGCAGATATGAAACCTGTGGACGCCTGTGGTTCGCTGGTGTGCTCCGTTCCAGCACTTGTGTCTTTCCGGCGGCTGAGGGGGGGGAGTGACGCTGAGAAAAGCCAGCTGACCCAACAAGCCTGTTGTTCCAGGTGTAGGGTGAACCAGCGGCGCCGGCGGTGCTCCAGCACCCTGACGGTGCTTCTCTAATACTCTCTGAGTCCAACAGACGCTGGTGGTTCAGGTCTGATCACGTTCCAGTTTCACAGGATCTGGTCCTCTGTGTGCGCAGTGTTTTTCTTTTAACCTTGAGTAACCTCTTTCTCTGATCAATCATAAAACCAAAGCCGTCGATCAAAACTGCAAACATAATTTTAATATACGGCTTCGGTTTGTGTTTTTTTAAATCACGAGCAAACAGTCGAGCGGCAGTGCACAGAGATCTCTCAGAGGCACCTGAAAATGTTTCTACGACGGGTTTGAATGCCCCTCCGTCTCTGCCACCGAGGGAGACTTCCCCGCTGCTTCTGTGAGCTGCTGCTGCTGCAGGGCGGACCCCCTCAGTCCAGAGGCTGGGGGTCTGCTATGGGCATGGTGTGGAGCACCTCGTCCAGCAGCTGCAGAGCCCTGTGCAGGTGGATTTCAATCCAACAAGGGGTCTCCTTGATGCTCTGCCGAGGGTAGTCAGGACCCCAGCCTTTAACAAAACTCATCCGGAGTATGCAGAGCCTCCGCAGGTCATCCACGCCGATCCCGGCCGCTGCAGACAGACCTGGAAGGACAGGAGGACGGAGGCAGAGAAGAGGAGTCTGGGCTTTAACAGTTTGCTTATATGTAAATGTGGTAGAATAAAGCATCGTTTTCAGTGTCACTGTGCATTTTTGTGAAGATTTAAATTTGTTAAGGCGACTAAACTGTACAATAATCATAACTCAAAGACTGATTATGAATAAAATTAAGTGTTTTGGAACAATCTTATTAATTTACCTGCACATAATAACTACTGTTGATGGAGAAAAAAAAGATTGTAAAGCAACAAGAAAGCTAATAATTAAAATTCAATACCTAAATGTCTTGATTTTATAACTATCTAATAAATATTTCTCTGCTCTTGTGGAGGCAGAAACAGAGAGCTCACGTGTTTCTGTTTACCGGTCCGATGTATGAGTGTGAGTGTACATGTGAGCGTGCAGTTCCTGCAGCTTACTGATAGCTGGCGCTATCCCTCCCACTGACCCAGGGCCAGGTATGTTTCCTGCCACAGCCGCCGCCTGAGCCGCTGCCGCCGCCTGAGCCGTCGCCGCCTGCTGCTGCATCTGCCTGTGGCACTGACGCAGGTCAAACACCTGGAGGCACAGAGGACACGTTGTTCAACGCTTCGACACGTCTTTAACGTTTCTGCCGCGCCTGGACAAAGACGAAACGACGGGGAGGGGAGCGAGCGGCCTCGGCACGAAGAACAACAAAAAAACAGTTTCTTCAAATGTTAACCTTTATTGGTTATCGGCCTCTTGAATTTATTCCACGGTAATTGAGGTTTGCCGCCTCACCTTGATGTAAGCACTGGGGTAGATTTTGTGAACAGCGTCTCCCGGCGCTCGGCCCGCCTCTCT
Organism: Kryptolebias marmoratus; assembly: GCF_001649575.2. Taxonomy (NCBI): domain Eukaryota; kingdom Metazoa; phylum Chordata; class Actinopteri; order Cyprinodontiformes; family Rivulidae; genus Kryptolebias; species Kryptolebias marmoratus. The sequence goes on along the minus strand of NC_051430.1, from coordinate 20,763,463 downwards.
GTCCAGGTAGTAGCTCTGAACAAACACGGCGTGGTCACTGAGGCACCGCACCCACACATCTCCCTCACCTTTACACTCCAGCTGGACTCCTTTACCAATGTGAAGTCTGGGGAGTGAAGAACAATAAAGCATAAAAACAAGCACGGAGAGAGAGATTTGAGTATCGTTTTACAAAGCTCGGATCTTTTGGATTTCCACTGAGGCCCAAAGCAAGACTGCTGCTCAAACGCTCACATTTTAACAGCCCCCACTCCCTTCTTCAAGGCACCTTTAAAACCAGAAACATCAACAGTATGAAGCACTAATAAAAAAAGCTTTTTTTACAAGAACATTTATAGTAATAAGAAGTGCAGGAGCTTTAATGAACAAGGAGGAATGATTTATTTTATGACAAATTGATTTTCCTTTGCTTTCTACAAACAAGTCGACAGGAAATAGATAATAAGCTAATTACCAAATAAAACCTAAAGTGTCCCTTAAAAAACAACTTTAAAACATAAAAACAAACCTCCTAAAACTGCTAGGTTTCTAATAAACTTATCAGTGTCCACTGAAAGTCTGATTGCTCTGCACTAAAAAAGGTCTGACGTGGAGATGCAACAAACAGACACACTGAAAATGTGAAAACACAATAAGAATAACCCAGCGCACCTGAACAATATATGCTGACTCTAGAGCCATCAGCTGATTAATTCCTTTGAATCTTGTTGTTTATTTATTTACTTTATTTTTGTTGTTTTTTTTAAAGGCTAGCAGGGTAACTTACCGCGCTCTCTCGATAGCCTCGGTGCGATGAACATTACTGAGCTGGCCCAAACAGAACCGGTCTCCACCTGAGGGGTCCACGTAGCCATCCACAGTCACCACGGGGCAAGAAGACGGCACTTTAAATGTCTCCCCGACTTGAACGTCCATCTCGAAATAAGCGATGGAGCACCAGTAGTCAGGAGCTGAAATAGAGGGCGGAAGATGTCAGCTGTCTGAGATGAGAAATGGAACTGACCAGTAGACCAAACGTTTTGACAAGACTTTCCACACGATGTGAGTCGTTCTCTCACCTGGATGGTTGGATATGGGAGGCTGGAAGGCGAGCTCATTATGCACTGGCCCTGAGAGGAAAAAACAAAACGAAAAACAGTGTAACGTCAGAAACACCCCGATATACACAAAGACCCCACTGATCTCTTGTGTACGGATGAAAGAAGAGCTGTAGTCAAAGTTTACAGTAGTGGGTGGGATGTGGCATCGGAGGGTGGTGCTGAAGATGGCCGTTGGTGTGGTGGGGCACGCTGGGGGGGAAAACACTGTTTCTGGGCCAGTTGGAGCTGGCACCTGAGGAGGAAATTCAATTCAGAGATGAACAGGAAGGAAAAAGAAAGAATATAAACTCACAAACGTACTGTGGTCGCTCTTTTTTATATAAATATATATATATATAAAAAACACACAGCTGCGGTAAAACCCTAAACAGAAACAATTTATTTTTAGAAGGAGGAGTTTTAGTGAATAAAAATAAAGAGATGCGAGATACGAGTGCTCTGGATCTTACTGCTCGACGCGGCAGGAATAGGTGGGAAGGACGATGCCGATGCTGAGGTGGAAGCCTCAGCGGGCGGGAGCAGGCTCGGGGTCGGAAATGGTTCAGTTTGAGCAGGACAGTTACTGGATGGCGGGTGCTGGATGGTCTGAAGAGAGTGCCCTCCCTCAACAGAGGGAATACTCTGCGGCCCGTCAAAATCATACTCGTCCTTGATTGGCCGTGCCGAGCTGGGTCCAGGACCGGTCAGGGTCAGTCCCGATAGGTCTGTAGGCCGAGAGAGGACAAAAAACGGTCTCGGAGCTGGATATATTTCTGACTGTTTACTGCATTTAATGTGATAAAGACTGAAGGCTGGGGGAGACTAATGTAAAGATAAAACGGCTGTAGGAAAAACAGCTACCCTAACTCCCAGTAGCTTACCAATGCCAGGAGACACCACCCTTTCATAGTGATAGGGATTCACGCACACACTGTCACACTTCAGATCGAAAGCGAACTGACAGTACTTCACGTGCTTCAGTTCATTCTTGTGCAGGTCAGGCCACCGCCACAGTCGGGCGTAGATTACGTGAGGGAACCCTTTACGCCCCGCCACCTGGAAACAACACGGAAAGACAGACATAGTTGGCCGCACGCTCGCCGTCCTCGCAGCTGATTCTGTAGGCGATGAGCATCTCTTACCTGCAGCCGTCCGTCGAGGGTCCTCTGAATGGTCACACACTTGCTGGGGTGGGCCCCGTTGGTGGTGATAGCCGTGATGAGGGAGTCGAGCTCATCCTTCTTCTCCTTCAGCTTCTTCACCAGGCTCTCGATGGCTCGCTTCGCAAACGTCTCACTCTCGCCGCCCTGTCTGTGGCACATCAGGCTGTGGACGATGCTCAAGCACGCGTCGTTGCTGGTAGGGGTGTTGGCGATGGACATTTTAATTTCACGCTCCTGCCACTCGTTCTGAGGAAATGTTGTCCCTGTTGGTGTCAAGATTCACATCATCCTCTGGAGGCCGGCGCCCGAACGATCTTCACAGGACTGATGAAGTGACAACAAATCTCTGTCTCAAAAGGAGAGCAAAAACAACAAAAAAAAGAGTTATAAAAGATTTGATTAATCTGCATAATTATTATGTTGACTGAAAGTTGTACAGCCTGATAAGAGATGCTCGTTGAATTTAAATACGAACATCTTTAAATGTGAAGCAGGGAAGGGGTTATCTTAGTAAAAAGTGTCCTAAAGCAAAACAAAAAAGATATTTATGAGTCAAGGTGGCTGGAATAAGGTATCGATTACTTTAACACTATAAAGTATTTATCAAGTAAACATTATTTATGCTGGCTCACCAACACAAATCGACTCGACTGAAAAAAATGCGTCCTTTATAAAATTGTTTAGAAAAACTTAAGTGATTCTTCTACGGTAAATAAGAAGTTTAAAGTTGTCCTGTTGGTAAGCTAAGTAGCGGCGCCAGACTGGCTGCAGTTTGTTTGGGGGAGGTGCAAAACAAGTTACTGCATCGTAACAGGAAGTGAGGACGTCTCATTGCAAAATAAAAGTACCAGCTTAAACACAGCGTTAAATACGGTGGAAATTTGAGTTATTAGGTGGCAAACCGACATCTCGAAGAGTCCAAGAAGCAAGTCTGGACATATAATTTGACTTAGCACATAAGAGCCAAGGCGCTCTGACGTTGTTTGATTTTATTTTGAACGGCAAAACAGGAAGCACTCTCGTACTGCAACTGCTTCGAAAATACCTGCTACGAAAACATCATCAGCTAGCGCAGATGATTGTTGATAGCATCCCAGCTAACGTAGCATCCAATAGGTTAGCAGACAGCGCTGGACGTTTTGTACAAACTTCATTGACAGTGGCAAAATAACGCATTGAAATTCCTCTAAACATTGCTGGCAGGAATTTCCACATGTGAGTTTAAATTTTCAAAGGCATTTAAGATCTGTTGATAGTTACCATTTGACGCTACCTAGAGTTAGCTGGTGTGGTGGCTAACAGGTGAAAACTGTCCCGAGTTGACGTGCCAGTGGTGAGACTTCGCCAGATCTTGTAAACTTCCTGGGTTATACTTGTAAAGTCCACCAGCTGCTTACAGAAAACACAAGAAAGCCCATTCTGTTTACGTTTACCCTTAGAGTTATCCAAACCCGAGTGGCATCAAGTAAGTCAAATCACAGATTTTTAAGTTAACTCCCACTTCACTCACTTGTCGCACCATCTCCTTGAATGGCGCGTTGCGCGTGCGCAAAACGAACCATGGGTTCGTGGAACAAATATATCTTTATAATTACATTTCTTTACTTATTAAGCCACGAATGAATTGTCATTACAACTTTATTCAAAGTACACATGTATAACATATTGTTTTTGTTTTTAGTATGTCAAATACACATATTTTACCAAAGTAAGGCAGATGTATTTGGTTATAATGTGTCCTCATACCAATGCTTTACATTTTTTTAACTAAAACAATTCACTGCATTTGTTTTACATTGAAAACAGCCAGCCTGTAACCATGACTGCGCACACTCGCTCCTAAAGTCAGTTTATACTCTCCAGGTGACATAACCTGGATGTATTTTGGAGGAAACTGTGGGAGGAAGCTGAAACAACTGGAGAAAAGCCACAGTCCACTCAAAAATATCCCAGCTGAGGTTTGAACCAAAGCCCTTCACATCTACAACTATGTATAAAATCTAATAATTATTACAGCTATGAAAGTTTCCTTTCAAAATACATTTTAGATAAACGTTATTGTTATTTTGACTCAAATACTACATCGAGCTTGGTTTCCTGTAGTACTTATGTAGTGAAACATAACAGTTTTATTAGAGCCGCTCCATCACAGATGCTAATTTCACAGATTATTTCCCCTCAGTGGATAAGGAGCTGCTAATTACAGAGCTGAAATCAGATGCCTCTGTGTTTAGTTTGAAAAAAAAAAAGATAGGCAGCGTTAATCCTTCATTTTATCTTCTCCACATTAATGAGGACACTTAAAGCTTGTTTAAGCACGCTCACACACACACACACACATACACACACACACACTGACTGGAGTTTAAATGCTCTGCTGGTTTCCAATTTGTACCAATTATAGATGTGAGTACTACCCACTGTCAAGGCACACAGAGATGATTTATTATCAGTTTATTATCAGGTAGCTAATGTTGCTGGTGTGGCCTCATAATTTGACTTTAATTGTCCGTAATCTTTCTCCTTTTTTTCCACATTTTATCTCCTTCCCTTTGCATTCACCCCATTCTTCTTTCTCCGAGAGAAAATCTCAGGCCAGGCAGTAATAAAATTTCCTGTCTTGTTTTCTCAGTTGCTCATTTACTCCCATTTTCAAGTTCGTCGCTCAGTTCCATATATCTTTCTTCACAACGAAATGATGAAATCCTTGTTGTGTGGCATTACTTTTTTACTTTTATTTGGAAATAAGAAGTTTGAGAAAAACAATAAAAAATAAACCTGACAAATAAATTTATAAAAATTAAGGTTTGTCACTTTTTTGTATTTATAGACTAATAAGGGAAAGTGTGAGCACAGAAAAATGTGAATCCCTTGGTTGTGTAATTTCCTATTTTGACCACCAGGGAGCAGTAAAAAACAAGCCAAAAGCTCAGCTGTGATTTGGCACTCTGACAGGAAGTCTTACATGTATAAATACAATGAGATATTTGGATATTTTGAGAAGATTATCTGAATATAATTCCTACTTTTGAGCTGAAAAGATACAAATGAAAAGTAAGATGCATAAAAAGAAGCAAAATAAACCCATTTGTGTTGCAAACTGAGCTGTCACTCATAAAAACACAATATGTAAGCATTTATTGTAGTTTTATTTTGAACTTTTACATGAAAACAGCTGGTCAACATCAGAGAGTAGGGACCAGACTACTATAAAATACATTATCCTATTTTTTTTTTAAGCAAGATGTGACAATTTCTTGTGGTCCAGATGAAATGTTTTGGTCATGTTGGTCCAAATACAACAGATAAAAGTGACGCAGCTTTAGCTTAATACAAGTTTAACTATGAATAAAATACATAAACGATGGCTTTTATTTAGAGGTCCTCTGTGACGTTACGTTGTAATGGTCACGCTGGCGACGCTGCACACACACTGGCGTTCGGTGGCAGAAACGTCATGTTTTGTTTGAAGTCGAGGAACTTCGCTCGTCTCTGTTTGAGCGACGCGTAGAAAAGCAGCATCTTAAGCCGATTCTGTTTATCTTCGCTGAACCAAAGCACGCGGGGCGTTCTGCATGAGCTCATCCGGTGTCAGCAGAGAGTTTTCTGGATAAAGCCGTGAGGAACTTTGAACGTGCGAGGGCCTAATTCATTCCAACAAACTACCGAAGCCACTGACGCTACAGGAAAGGAGTTGAAGTGGGAGGACGTTTGTGGTGGAGGTTTCAGAGCATTAGGCATGGTTTCTAACTCCTGAGCAGTACTGCAGCTGCGGTTTTTGAGAATATAAAACACAGACGATCTGTTCTGGTCACTGAACCCACCTTTTCATCCTAAAATGTCCCTCACACCTTCTGTCTTGCTCTTGTCCTCCTTCACCTTTTGAGCCTCTCGCTCCCGCCTTTGCATTCTGAACACACCGTGCGAAACGGGGTGATGTATTAAATCTGAAGTCTTTCCACCTTGGTGGGATTCAGGAAATTGGTCTCCCCTCCCACCCCCCACCCCACCCNCCTGCGGGAGGCAGATGGAGAGACGCGTGGAGGAGTAAAAATGGGACGGTTGGCCTGAGATGGAAGGTGTGTAGAAGATGGATGGATTGGTGGCGAGCAGACGAGACACAGAGATGGACTAGATGGGGGGGGAGGGGGAGGAGATGAGTGAGCTGTCCGTTTGAAGATAAATCAGGCGGACAGTGGAGTCAGAAGGTATATATCTATAAACACATACAAACAGATGTGTGTTTGCAGTCACGCTTCAGCTCACACACATGCAGTCCCACTCGTGCACACGCTGCCCCACGGCAAAGTGGTGGAAGGCCACGGCTGATTGGGTGCTGCAGGCCAGTTTCGTCCCGAGTGGAGGAGCGGTGCATGTTGGGATGTTTGGAGACAAACGCAGTTATCCATGAAGGCATGAGGTAGGTCATCACTTTTCACTCGGACTCTCGCAGCCCTCCTTTCTCCTTTTTGACATGTCCTTCTTAAGCTTTCCTCACTCACATCCTCCTCCTCTTGGTTTTCTTCCCCTCTATCGTTGTTGTGTTTTTCGCTTCCTTGCTCTATGTCTCTCGCACGTTTACCTACAGGGGCTTTTCACGACGCCTCGCGTTCGGATCTGCCCTTTACTCAGCTCCTATCAATTCATCTTTCACACGCGGAGCGTATTCTCTCTGGATAACAACAGTAGCTTTTAGATCTCCTCCTTTCTTCCCCTCGTTGCTCATTTTTCTGCCTCAATTCATTTCCATCTGTCATCCGTTCCTCTAAAAATCTCTCTTTTCAAGCTTTACTCACCCTCAATCTCTCCCTGACAAGCCCTCTCCGCAAACACACACGCACACACACACAGATGCACACACTTTGTATCCCTGCAGTGTAGTGTGCTAACAGAATAATTAGTCGCGCTTGATGTCTCTGACAGCTCTAATCCGTCTAAATGGCCACCACATGCCTCCCCTCATCAGCCCATGGCTAGACACACAAACTGCGCACGCTCCCGTACTCATCTGCGCGCCCACACACTCGCTCGCTGCAAAAAGCTGCGAATGTGATGTCTCCATCTGTGCCTAGAAATGCTCGGTTGTCAAATGTTTTACGACTGGAATGTTAACACAGACGGATAATGTAACCGAGCTGCAGCAACAGGAACCCCAC
>NC_051430.1:20731279-20756048 GCF_001649575.2 Kryptolebias marmoratus | reverse complement strand
CCACCCATCCCGGTGTCATCGGCTTTAAGGCTCACCCGTGGAAATGAAGGCCCGAGTCGAGGGTGCCCGATGGGCTCGCTCGGGGAGCTGCTAATCGTGATAAAATAATAAAAAAAAAAACCTTTCTTGCAATGAAAAGGTGCAAGCAAATAAATTAGTAAAGGAGATTTGGATTTTGTCAGAAAGAGCCCCTCGTATTTGTCTCATTTGGGGGATTAATGTGATTGTTTGTGAGAATTTATTACAGTTTCTCCTCTGGCGCTTTGCGAGAGCTTTACTGGAGAAAACAGCGATTGCTAGTTCAGTGTTGGAAAGAAAATGAGGCAGAAAAGCAACACAAAGCCGCAGATAAGACGAACCGGTGGTCAGGGTGCTTAAACGATGTAACCTTTTACAACTTTAGAAAGAACCGCAGTCCTCTGTTAGGCAATAAGAGTCCCGGCTCATTCAAATTCGCTGCCTCTGGAATGGCAGTAAATAAAGCTCAGGAAGTATTTCCTGTTTTCTGTAGTGCTGCCATCTCTAATCACTTGTTGCAGCATGAAGTCCCTGCTTTTGGTTTAGTTTGTGGACTTCAATATAATTTTTTCTTTTATCATCAGCTAGCTGTCCTCACTTTTTGTACCGCCTTGGTCCGAACCTAAAAGTGTATTTTTATAACCTTTTTTTTTCATAACAATTGGCCACTATTGTTTTGTTTAGTCACAAAAAATTCAAAAAATTGTTCCATCCATCTTGTGCATGTTTTAGGCCTGACTTCTATATTTCACTTTATAACACTTTAGTAAATGTGGAGGACTTTTCTTTGACTTATTCTAAGTTTTGGTGTTTTGTTAATTTAGTCATGTTCTTCTTTTATTGTTTGTTGTCCCATAATTGTCACTAAACTCCCCCACCCCACCCCCCACCCTCACAGGCCTCGTTTCCTGCTCCTCCCCACCTGTATTCCATTAGAAAGCAGCACATCTGTTGTGTTGTCATTCAGTAATCGCCTCTCCCGCTGTAATTTGAGTCATTAAAGTCTTGCTTCACAGAGGGTTTGCCTCCTGCGTGACTGTATTTGGGTCCTACTACAACCAATAAATAAATCGTGACAAACTCTTATGTCAGCAGTTTTTAATTCCTGCTTATTCAACATGCAGTAATTTCTTTCTGTGTGTCAGCATGTATGTGAACTTGCGGTTATGTTTATGGTAAATATGGTGTTTTTCATCTACTACTGTAACACGTTGGAATTATTACTACAGGAATCATGCTAGAGCAACCAGAAAATTTCTGCAATGTCACAACTTTATTGTATTAATCATGAGGCCACCTATTATTATTATTATTTACTAACTTGAAACATTCAGTTAGTAATCTTATTTATCTCAGTTTTGGCCCTGTATTACAAAAAAAAGGCCATATAATAAGATTTTTTTCCCAGCCAATGCTTCTAGAGGGACTTTATAGGACATGTAGGAGAAAAACAGGATAATTTGATTGAACCGTGAACTTTCCACAAGTGAGAACCACTGCAGAGAGTTTAGTGGGGACAGAGTCTCACTCAGCCTGCATGTGGTTTCAAACCTCACTGGGTCTGAATGTGTTGCTGCAGCCTTTAAGAGCTTCAAACACATGACTTATTTGTTGGCTTGCGCATTTGTGTTGGTTAAGTTATCCAATTTTTCATATCTGTGTTGTGGGTGTGGGTTTATCTTGTATGAGTCGGTGCAGGCCTGAACACTGTGTGTGTGTGTGTGTGTGTGTGTGAGTAAGCCCATTTGTCCCAGTGGAACATGACAAGTGTCGTTACAGCACTGAGGAGCATAAACATGGAATAAATATAAACTGATAGCTGTGCACGCTCAGTTTCCCTCTATTACACATGTACACCTAAACATGTGTGTGGTATTAACCTTAGTGAATGTTTGCACGAGTGTTTACTGTGTGTGTGTGTGTGTTTGTGTGTGCAGTAAATCCTGTAAGGCCGTGATGGGAAGCAGAGAGACAGAGCCATGGGAGGTTTTGGAGCTTTGTACCGCTCTTCTGTGAAATTTCCCCCGAGAAATGGCTATCAGCACAAGAGAAGCTCCGCGGGAAAGAGGAGACGGTGGAAGAGAGAGCGGGACTGAGCAACGTCTCGGGAGACGCCGAGACAAAGAAAGGGAAAGGATGCAACAGGAGGCACGGCAGGCAGAGTGCACGGTGGAGAGAAAGGGAGGGAAACGGAGAGGGCCGACAAGAGATGCAGTGAGAACGGGTAACGGGGGGAACGCGAAGCAAAGTGCAGACATTTTGAAAAGGAGAAAGCTGCCACTTGTGTCTTTGTTTTACTGTAAATAAAGACAAGTTACGGTTAGCTTAGCATAAAGCATAAAATATGCCATTAGATTCTTTTTTCTTTAGTTTAATTTTTCCTAAATCTGTTTAGGATCCCCCAACTTGGTGGCGTTCCAACCACCATTTTGGAAGCCAAGGATCTACTGGCTGTCAACGCAAGAACAGTGTTTTGTGAATATGCAAACGTTTTTTGTTTTTTTTCAATAGCCTAGCACTTACATCTTTTACATTCTGTGGTTATTTACAAGTGAAAATAGTGGCAGCAGCATGTAGCTGTAGCACTCCCAGTTCAACCTGAGACCCTTCTGGAAGAGATATATTTCTGCTGGAATAATTTGTCTATTTAAAGGTTTATAAACCGTCATCCTCATGAACTGCTGCAAAATATTTGAGAATGAAGTCGTTTAAAGATGGCAGAAATCTATTTTAGTCTTGCCCCTGTTGGAATAGCTGTTACTAGACTCCATTTCTCCAAACTGAGGTCGTTCACAGAGCTATCTACAGCAGGTGAGATATTAACCTTTCCACAGAGGATCTGAAGTCTCACTTCTAGCAGCTTGACCACGTTAATTCACTTGGTAAATCATTTTATGTGATGATTGAATTAATTAAAATAAATAGCACTTATATGTTTAAAATGAATGAAATAAAAAACAAAACCAACATTACTTTACGTTGACTCAGAACCGGCAGCAGGCTAATGTTTCTGCTTTGGCACTACTTTTCCCTCAGACATGCACCAGTGCTAACTTCCTCTCTCTCTCTCTCTCTCTCTCTCTCTCTCTCTCTCTCTCTCTCTCTCTCTCTCTCTCTCTCTCGAGTGTGTGTTACCGTTAACCCATCGCATGTGTGGAGACCGTCTGTGACCACACACACCGTGGGTCTGTCTGACTCTTGAATAGCTCGCAGAGATCAAACACTGGTGTCGTCATGTGGCTTGAATTAGGAGCAGGCTTCACGTTTCATCATAAAACTTCAATAAGGAAAGACTCACACAACATGCACACACATGCTCACCACGTCGAGGTGTTTGCTTTATGCCAGCGATGTTTATTATGATGTGTGTCACACTTCCAGGCTGTTTTCTCCACACACCCCCCCTTTCTGTGTCTATTTATATGGTTTGTAAAGATTGTGTGGTGGTGTGTGTTGTGGTTAGTATGCACATGTGGTTTGGGACATTTTTTCCTAAACCACTGACCCATAAGCTATGAAAGGTTGTGGGCTAATGGGCCCACCCACAACCAGGAAACATTTAACCCACACGAAAACACACACACACACCTGCAGTGACACACACATCCGAGGAAGCGTTACAGAGTTGATGTTGTTAGTTTTACACACGGTAATGTGTTTCTTCTTTGGAATACTCTTGGTTTGCAGCTTTGCCCTGTTGGTTTATGAATTCATCATGAGTTTTTTCACCTGCTCCTTATACGAATGAACGAATTGTCTAAAAAAAAAGAAACTAAAATATTATGTTTTTGCAGTGTTTCGTCTTAATTTGGTTATATTTTGTGACTTCAGGGCTGAAACTAAACATACTGTAGCTCGTTTTCATTTCTGATCTAATTATTGTCCATCACCATGGAAGGTGAGCAATAATACATTGTCCTGTATGTGTGTGTGTGTGTGTTTCTCTATATCAATAGCAAAATAGCTCATGAACCACTGGGTATATTTGAATGAAACTCAGTGAAGGTAATGATTGGGTACATCTACAACTGATTAACCTTTGGGGTCAACCCAATTCAAGGTGGCCGCCACAGCTAATCAACCTCAGCCATCACAGAAATGGCAACAACTCTGTCAGATTTACAGACTTTGAGCTCAACTCTGGCGCATTAGTAGCTGAGAGTCATTCCCAACACATACTCTTGCGATATCACCTGAGATTCTGCATGTTGTTGTTGTTTTTTATGTCAAATCTGCTACAACTCAACTTTCATTAGCTAAATAACTTTAATTGTACAGCTAAGAGCTGCAAACACTAAATTATTTTTAGCCGCCGAAAAGATGGAAACAAGTAGTTTCCAGGATATTTAAAATTGCACATGAACTTCTCTGCCTTCGACCGTCTCCTGAGTTTGAGGAGTTGCAGATGTACCTCTGTCTTCCTGCGTCTGATCTGAGCAATCTGCACCCCACAGCTCGGTCACACTCAATGACTTACATATTGTAAGTCTGTGTCGACTGTTTAAGCCAATCACTTAGATTATGTAGCGTGAAATAGCTCAGCATTTGACATTTCTGCCCTTGGTAACTTCATGCTTCGTGGAGTCTGACGGGACATGAAAGATTAGATTAAATGCATTTGGCAGACATTTTTCATTAAGCAGCTTTTCAACTTTCTGATACTAACAAGACTAAATATCTGTGGTCACGCTATGGCAGACATTTAGCCTCGAGCTAAATGTAAGTTCAGGATTTGCTCGAGAACCAGAAAAATCTGTGAGTTTGTGTTACATTTGTTCACTGGTGAACAACAACAACCTCCAACCGTCAAGCCCGCCAGCCTTCAGTGACTTGGCATAGCCAGTCACAAACTTTCATCTCTTTGGATTGGTTGGATATTTATCCTGCTGGACCCAGAGATCCAGATCCAGTTGGATACGATGAGTTCTGTTGGCGTCTTCAGGCCATGAGGTTCAGTGTGCCCGAGGGCGGTTCCCTGACTGGGATGAGAGTCAGCTTCTCTACGTCTGAGGTCACGGTTCTCAACTGGAAAAAGGTGGAATGCTCCCTCTGGGTCAGGGGTGAGTCTTAGCCTCAAGCGAAGTGGTTCAAGTTAGTACCTGGGAGTCCTGTCCATGAGTGATGACAGGTTGGAGCAGGAGATGTATTGACAGGTCAGGGCCTCTGCTGCAACAATAAGGGGAATGCTTCGGGGAAGAAAGAGACAAGTCCAGAGGTAAAGCTGTCATTTTACCGGTCCATCTACAATCCAGCTCTCACCTATGATCATGACAGAAAGAACAAGATCCTGGATACAAATGGCTGAAACAAGCTTCTGACTTAGACTCAGACTTGAAGCTAAGGTGAGGATCCAAAGGAGTCAGCTGAGGTGGTTCGGACATCTTATTAGGTTGTCTTTTAGATGCCACCCTTTGGAGGTTTTTAGGGTACTGAGAGAAGACCCCAGGGTAGACCCAGAGCATTGGAGGTCTCTCTGGCCTGAGAACGCCTTGGGATCTCTCAGTAGGAGCTGGAGAGTGTCTCTGGAGACCTGGATGTCGGGGTTTCCCTCCTGGACCACAAATAAGAGGCTTAAAATGCATGCATGGACATTACAAATTAATTAACTTTATCATCCCCCTTGGAAAACTTTGTTTCAGACTCGAGGCTGTTCCAATAGCTGCCTTTACAAAGATCCACAGAAAAACCATAAATCGCTTACTGTACACACTGCAAACACGATCTACCAGTAAGGCACATTCTGCACATTTACAATTTTAAAAACTTTTGTGACAAGAGCCATTAACGAGGACTTGCAGGTTCACGTGGTCATTATTCTTCACAGCAGTGGCAGCTAGAAGGTCACAGTGGCCTTCTAATGAGAAGGACCCAAAGTAAATTTAACATAACCCAGGGGAGAGTTGTTATCTCTTTTTATCACTTTGAACTTAGACTTCCTAGAAATTTGATTTCTCCCTCGTTTTCCCTCCTTGTTGTGCTGCATTGTCAATAACCTGAACTGAACTAAATCCCCGCTGGAAAAACAAACGGGGCTTTTGTGCGCACTTTAAAGTCTCCTGGTTCTCACCTCAGGCAAACTTGCAGACTGTGTAAATACAATTCTTTTCCGAACATTCACCCACACACTAACACAACGAGCGTAGTAAACACACCATAGGAGGAGCTGGTCTGACCAGAGGGCAGAACACCGGGTTCTCAGATGAGAACGTTTTGGCTCATTGGCACAAGGAGGAGATTGGGACTTCAGTGCCAAACCTCTGCTTCACGACTGACTCACTTGACTGGGTATTCGGCCTGAAATCTTTTAGAAAATCATGCTAGAAGAGCAGCTCGGTTTCCATCGACCCTCTGGATCTGAAAAAGATTTCAACACATGGGTGAAACCCCTTTTTTTTTTTTTTCAGGTGGTCGAAGGTTTGAGGCCAATCCATCAAACCATTATTGACCAGGGGTGGAAATTAGCACCCGCCACCGGCTAAATGTGGGTAAATATTTGAAATATTTGTTGTCCATGATGAGAGGAATAAACACAGTTAAGGACTTGTTGGTAAATTATTTTTGTCCCATGTTTTAGAGGGGGAACCGATTATTTCAGACGGCTGAAATATTTGGTTCCCCCCCTGGTAACTTTTGCAATTTGCAGTTGCACCACAACTGCTTCCACTCACCTCGATCATCATCATCATATGAAATAAATTTTTGTCACAACATAAAATAGTGGCTGGTAAAATATTTGAGTGGCTGGTGGACAAAATTTTTAATTTCCACCCCTGTTATTGACTCAATCTTTTTTTGTTATGCATGAAATTAATTGAACCTTTGACATGAATCTAATAAAATGTAGGAAAAGTCATGGTTTCAGGCTTAATCAGTTATCTTTTCATAAATGATGTCAAAGTGGATTAGCTCAGTAACAGACTCACTAAAATACTCCAGGCATGAGTACGGTAGGGACAAAATCATCTTAAATCCTTTTTTATCTTCCCCTAATTGTTTCTGCCTGTTCCTTTAAATGCGAATGAGATGTCAGTGACCTTGTTTAAAAATAAAACAAAAGTTAGCCTGTAGTTTTCCATTCAAACCCCAAAAAGCAGCTGAAGCCTCTTCTCATTCACATGTTTTTTTTTCTTTCCTCTTTGTCCTCCATTTTTCTGTCATCTACATTAAAGACAGCTAATTCAAAAAAGATTTGACTCCTACTTTTTAAGCCTGACAGCTCAATATCCTGTCTGAGGCCGCAGAGAGCCAGCAGAGATGTGTGTTTCTAAAACGTGTCACGAGTCTGAAACTAATTTGGATTTTTCTTTATTTTTTTTAAAAGAGAAATTTGAATTTTCTGCGAAGCTGCAGTGAATACTCAGTGCTGGATGACTTTGCTTAAGAAGCTGTTATTGAATTGTAAATTTAAACAAACAGAATAGAAGCTAAAATGAGCTAAACAGTAGCTAAAAGCCTGAATCAACAAAACTAGATTAAATCTAAGATGAACAAATCTGTAGCTAAAAGCTAAAATTAGTGAATAAGTAGCTAGCATCTTATTTTATCAAAACCATAGCTAAAATCTACGATTAGCAAATCTGTAGCAAGGTGCTAAAATTAGCTAACCAGTAGCTAAAACTTAAAATGAACTAAACTGTAGCTAAAAGCCAAAATTAACCAAACAGTAGCCACACCAGTAAATGACCAAATCTATAACTACAAGCAAAACTGTAGCTAAAAGCTAAAAGGAGCACAAGGAGACAAATAAACGCAGTATGCTGAAGTAGATTTTTTAAAAAGTAACGTTTTGTTGTTCAACAAGGATAATTTTTGTTACTAAAGCTACATTAATATGAAACAGTAAATGTCACAGCACAGTATTCCTGATTAAGCTGAAAGTTTTGATATCTGAACGGTCAAAATAGCACAAAATACGCAGATTTTGGAGTCCAATAAACGTATAAAAGAAACTATATACAGGAAGACAACGCCGACTCAGCATTCAAACAAGTATTCGAAACGTGGGTGACCTTTAACCTCCCGTCAGGTTCGGTCTCCTCCCCTCAGCCCTCGCTGCTTTCGCGATGTGACCTTCTATGAGCCTCACGATTGCCCCGCAAGTCCTAACCTTAAAGCTGCCTTGGTTTTATCTCTGCCGGTCTAATGCCCGTCCAATGCCGGTCTGGGCTTTAGCGCCAGCCTGTATTTACACCTGGGATCCCTGCTGAGACAGGGATAGCCATTGCAAAAATGTCGTAATGTTAATCTCTCCTAATAGATTAAGCATTGATCTGTAAGGGTGTGAAGAGGTTAGGAGGGTTCACTAAAGGTCGAGCACACAGAGAGAGACGAGGACGCCTTTGGTACTGTTTAAGTTTCTGATGGGTTTGTTTTTCCTTTTGTAATTACATAATTAATTCACTAGGTTTGTGATTACTGCTCACCATCGAAAGGAAAAGGCGGAAAATAATGTTTTTATCTCATAAATCACTGAATTTTACACATGGAGCTAAAATTTGGTGTGGTAGTAGCTGTGAGTCATTCAAATCATGTCCTCTGAGCATGGCATCTTGCAACAATGCACATTATTCTCCAGGTTTGACCAAAGCAGCTACGGCTTTATAATTCCTCAACATGAGATGATCTTAGTTCAACACTCTGGCGTATGAGGCAGTGAGCGATATGCATTCCTTTAAGAAATGCTAGGCCTTTAATTTTCTACTGGTTATTGAGCAACCCGACCATATTTATGATTATTTTATGTTCCGTTTTTTTTTTTTATGTTCTCAGATGTGGTGATGTTGTAGCATTTTGCTGACAGAAAACGATGATGTCTAGCAGCTGCGGTAACCCTCATCAGAAGGGATCACAGCTCTTCACTAACCATCAGAACCATTTTGGGGAATTTTCGTGTAAAAACAAAGACGAGTGATGCAATAAACAAAATTCCAGCCAACCATTCAATCCTCAACAAAACTTAATTTTGTTTGCAAAAAATCTTTATAGCTGTTTTTTTTTTCATTGACTTGCACATCATCTGTTAAAGTTTCTTTTTGTCCAAATGACTTGGTTTTCTCAAACACGTCAGGCATCAAAATAACAATCTGGGCCTTATACATGGGATCTGTTGTTCAAGAAGGGCTGCCGCTGAAAAAAAAACCCACTTGCATCATAAAATGTTTAAAATGGAAATAAAAAGGGTAATGAAACCCACAGTGATTTATTCCACTCCAGTTATTTGGTGATAAAGAATGACATCAACACAACGTCACGACTGGTTGCAGTTGTTTACTCAAAATGTTTCTCCTGCAAAAAAAACCCCATTAAAGCACTGAAATAGTAGTAGGAGATATATTTTTAGAGGAAACAGAAAGCAGTTATAACTGTTGTAGCAGTCCGTTTGTTCTGTGCAGAGGTGGATTTAATATTTTTGAGGCCTAAAGCAAAACAGGCATGGAGCGTTCCATTTTCCTTCATTATGGTTTATATTTTTGTGTTAAAATACTCTATTTTAAATCAGCCGTTCCCAAAGTTTGGCTCAGTGTGGGACACAAAACACCAAGTGGGAGTTTTTAGATAATCTCCAGAAATCAGCTCACAATTAAAAATGACATTTTCGCCGCAATTATTACAAAAAAAAACACATTTGTTGCACAAAGTTTTTGAACATGTATTAAATTCAAGCCTCTGTGACTCACGCAAAGAAACTGAAAATCTCTGCAAACCTTTCGAGACGTTTTGGAAACTCCCTCACTCCCTCCCTTGGAAACTAGTCACCAGTAGCTGCAGACCAGTGGGATGATGGCTTAAAGGTTTAATAAAACGTTGTTTGCAGGAACCACTTGGAAATCTTTTAGACACGAGCTGTTTCCAGACAGCAGCAATCCACTTGGGTCTTGGCGTCACTCAGACTAGCCATTAGCTGGTCAGTCTAGTCAGAATTAAACTCCTTCTCTCCAAATTGAAGTCGTTCAAAGATTGATCTACAACAGGTAAGATATTTATTGTTTATAATCGTTTTCCAGAAACCTGCTTTCCAAGATTTGAACTATCTCTTTAATGCTGCCTGTGTTTGTGATATAAAAAACACAGAAATGAGAAGAATACATATGAGTAAAAATGATTGTGAATGTGTGTGTGTGTGTGTGTGTGTGTGTGTGTACCTGAGTTAGTCCGGTTTTTGCTTAATAGGATCAGTGTTAAAACTGACACTTTGGACTTCATTTTATGAGTCTGAGGCAAGAAGAGTTAGACAAACACATACCCACAGTTGCCCACATGGGCACAGTGAGACAATGTGTTTAATACACATTGTTGGTGTGTGTGTGTGTGTGTGTATCTGGCAGCCAAGCTGGAATCATAAGCCTCTTTAACAGCAGCGTTGAATAACTCTGTTAAATCGTCTTAGTCTCCCATCACTCCGTCTCTTCCTCCCTCGCAGCCTCCACCCCTCAGCTTCGCTCACTGCATCCTCTCGTCCCCATCCTGACCAGGGTCCTCCTCCTTTTCGTCGCCCTTTCACCAACTTTCAACATCTTTCTTTTGTGGTTAGACAGCTATTTGTGGAGAAAACAAAGACATGCAGGGACGGGACCACGAGTTCGGTTTTAATTACGTCAACACCAGGCTGACATTAGGATCAGGATGCGAGTCTCCTGGTTTGAACTCGGATCCACTGGAGCCGCTCTGCAGTTATTAAAATGAAGGTGAGTCGGTTGAAGTTGGCGTTTTTTGGCAAAGGTCTTCCAAAACAGAGCTACAGTTAATGTGAGCGATAAGGTAAAATTGGAGTTTTGTTTGCTCTCTGATGCAACCTGTGTGTGTGTGTGTGTGGGGGGGGATTTCCCTGCATTGCTCAAGGACACATAAGCAGCCCTGCAGCCATGAGGTCCAAAACCCTCCTTGTCGTTTTTCGCCACGACGCCTGATTGGTCTTTGACGCAGACGTCATTAACCGTACACATGTTCAACATCACCGCAGCCACATCTGAGAGGCACGGTTTGCTGAATAGGAGAGAGGTTGATTAGTGGTTTATACGGTAAATGTGTGTGTGAGTGTGTGTGGGTTAGCGATCTTGCACATGGGTTCTATTTTTTTTTCCCTGCGCTCTCGGTGTGTGTGTGTGTGTGAGAGAGAGAGTTCAGTTGTGGTTTAACAGCATTAGTGCATACTTAAAGGGTCGCAGGAGTCTCAGTGTCTAAGCCTGTCTCTTGGATTAGCTCAACGGTCGAGGAGAGCGTGCACGTGACATCCGAGAACGCCACGCACACACACACACACACAGAGTTTCTTATTTGCATCTCTTCACACATAGAGATCTTGGTCATTCAAATTGTTTGCAAATGAGAGAAGATTTTAACGTCAAATTATGCCACGGAAACATGCGTCTGCAGACGAACATGGACACACACCTACACCGCACGCGTACAGCACGATGATACACAAAGTGTTATTTGCATGCTCCATGACCATAACAAGGCTTTGATTATCACCAGTGGTGGGTACTTCCCCTCCGAGCCTGTTTGCATGGCTGTTAGACAAACTGGGTGTTGGTCTATCCAAAAAAGGATCTTTGTTCCTTCTTTTTTTTTAAAAAAAACAAAAGGGTCAGCCGTAAAAAGCTCACATGGACAAATAATTGGCTGTTAGTGCTTGGTAAAATACAACACACCATACCTGATGGGCATGAATGCTCCCCTGACACCTCCTTCCTGTCACACACACACACACCCACACAATAGTAGCCTTGCAAACACAAACAAACAAATGTTGTGGGCAACAGCTGAAAAGGTTATGAATAAAACATGTGTGCGAGTACACGGACGGGCTAATGCAGCCGCACACACAACATCAACAAAGAGAATGCATTTAAACCAGCGATATTGTCTCAAAGGCAGAGGCTGCAGATCAACTTTATCGCTCGCGCTGCACTCGACATGAAAGGTTTTTTTTGTGGCTGAGCAACAAGATGGCTACAGCTCCGCTTTCTGTTTTATCCTTGTTAAAGTGAAGAGGAAAACTAGAGGGAAGTACATCAAAAAGAATACATAGATCAAACAGGTGGGTCAAAAAGACGGATCGAAACTCCCCGCTGGTAGAAAAAAAAAAAAAAAAAAAAGTTTGACTATCTGCTTTAGACTTTGAACATTTGTAGCTGCTGTAAAATCATATGGAATATCATTAGCTGAACATAAATGCCCAAAAGCCTTCAAAGGAGCATTTTCGAGACAAAAGGAAAACCTCAGCACTTCATCTCAGGAGCTTTTACACTGTGGGGCAGCAGGTGGAAGACTTTATTAAGAGCCTTTAACACAATGAAGAATCTACAGGTTTTAATTAGGTGGTCATCCGGATTATTTTCAGTCCTAACGTCTTTTTGATAAGCTCTAGAGTGAGTTATGAGACAACTCTTTGCAGTAATAAGTGATTTTACAGGAGGAAAACGATCAAGCTTCATTGATAATGAAAGTGAAAGGCTGATATATGAATATAAAGCAGTGAACAGTTTCAGCTCAGGTTGTTTTTTTTTTTTTTACCATGAATGCACGAGTATGTAAAATGTTCTGTGTAAATACAAGTCAAGTTAAAATAATTGTCCTTTTTTGCTATAAGACTTTTCAGGTTTGACTTGTTTTAGAAGATTTAAATCCACTCCGGCCCCAGTCTGACCAGCCTTTAGCTTGTCTCCTCCTCGATTCACTAAACTGAGATTGTTCTGACTGCTGTCAGCTGCAGGTAAGACACTGACTGCTGCAACACTACCTCTTCAAATGACACATGAGAATGAGATTTGCTCTGATGCGAAATTGATCCCTAGTACGGCACTATAAATAGGTCAGCATTACAAACTGAGAACACTTTTACTTGTTTCAAGGTTAGTAATCCTAATTTTATTCCAAGTTTCATGGTTTGGTCAGATGAGATTCATTCTTTTTTGGGGGGCAGCACAACAAAGAATCATGTCAAGACGTTAAAAATAAGGCAACCGGACTTCTTTTCTGTTTGCTGAGGACGTTCCTCTTCTTAACCGAGGAGCTTTTTCTATTTCAACTCCAGTTTTCTCTTGATGAGAGGCCGAATGTTTTCAACTAACAGAAAAGAAGTCCTTGTTTTTGAAACTCTTAGGACGATGACTGAGAGCGCACACCAACCTGTCACGTATTCATTGAGACCAGATGTGGCCTGTGCAGTGACAGGATTTCTTATTTTAAAGGAAACGTTCACATGTAAAGTGACTAATTATGTTTTATCCATCGTGATATGCGCCATCAGCCACACTCTTCCCAGACGATCTCTTTGACCTCATATATGTGTGTCTCCGTGTGAGTCTTGCCCAACAATCTGATGCGAGGCCGAACCTTTCAGAGAAATATCTTCCATCCTCACAGTTGTAAACTCTTTGTTTTCTCTTGACGTTATCTAGTTCTGGTTGTTGTCTTTGTGATCAGAGATGCAGACGGACGTCCTGGTGGCTCGGAGCCAAGGTACACATCACACGCTGGGTTTGAGCAGGCTCATTGTTTTTGTTTTAATGTTCGAATCAGCCCCCCCGTTGTTCGTATTTGAATTCACTAAGGCAGGAAAAACCATAAACTAAAACAAAAGGAGGAGAGCGGAGAGGGAAAGGATCAGTGTAGAAGCCAGAGCAATGTATAAAGTAACAAAGCCGGATCACACAGGAGGGGTGCTCAGGTCTGTCTGACAGACTGAAACCCATCTGGATTTGATCCGCTCTCCAGCACCGCAGCTCTGCCGCCTTTGATACCACTCTGCTCACAGCTGGACTTGATCAAACTGGAGGTTTTTTGCGGCACTTTTGGCTCATAGTGTGTCTGTGTGCAAGTTTCTGTGTGTTTGCAAGTTTTTATGTGTGAAATTTCCCCCCACATCGTCCCTCACACACACACACACACACACACACACACACATGTACACACACTCTGTTTCAGATGGTTCCCATTTAGGTTTTTAATTTCTCTCCTTCTCCCTTTTTCCTTTTGTCTGTTTAAACAGCCGGCAAGAGGCCTGTAAAAGCCCTGATCTGTTTACACGATCGGCTGCCTGGTGCTGGGCTGTTTAACGCTCTGTCATAAATTATACAAGATCTCGGTGCGCTGGGAATGGACGACAATCTGCAGGTTCGCGTTGCCAAAAACCTGTTTCACATAGCTTCAATGGAGGACACCCTCGAGCTAAGGAGGAAGAGGTTTTTTTAGCGATGATAAAGAACATCCTCACAGTCACAAGGAAAGAAAAATCCCCTCCACGTAATATCTTATTTTTTCGCCCTCTGAATTAGCCATACATGATAAATAATCTGTTCTACTTTTGCAGGAGCTCAGATCGTGTCTGTGCACACTTCATGCTGCTTGTGTGTCAAACATTCTTGCAAATTAATCAACTGCTCTTCGTGAACGATATCAGCTAACACTAACGCCTCATAATCTCAGAGCTTTAGTCTTTTCTTCAAACATGAAAACACAACAACTTATCGAGCCGACCTCTCAGTCACAACACTGACTCCTTCAGATTCCTGCTCTCAGTTCATGCTCACACTTGTTATCATTATTCTCATCAGTATCCCTCTCCAGAGGCTTGAAATCAAATATTGCGGAGATAATGCAATGCAGAGCATGGGACACTGATGACAGCAGTGATTTACCTCACAGACGGGAGGAGATTTAATGCTTCATACTTGAAAACAGTTTGCAGAATGTTCACAGCTTCTTAAGTTTCATGATACTCTCCCGAGGAAGAGCTTCTCCTTTGTTTCACCAGTAAAAAAGGCTTTTGAGTAAGAGGTATTAATACTTTGTGGGATGTAAGTGTCACAGAGTGTCATCGTCCTGAGACGTGGGTTTCTTTTTTGTTGTTGTTGTTGTTCACTGACACAAAAATAGCTGCACGTGAGAATATTATTGTTTTGTTAAACTGTCTTAAACCAAACTTTGTTCCAGGGTGATTTGGTCCCCCTGTCAGAGCTCCAGCGTCAATGTTTAACTGTGTGAAACACCAGCTTGTGTTTTAACAGGAGCATTTATACATCAGCAGAGTTATAATGTTTGGCTGACTTAATGATTAAAATCAGTTTGGACGTTAGCCAACCTGAATGACATGACAAGTGACAAGAAAAAGCTCAATTTTAGTTGTTTTTTTTCTCAAAGTACATATGAAACCACACGAAGAACAATGGACTCAAGAATAAAATAAAAATAAAATAAAAGCCGTCTACCCCACTCTGTTTGAGTTTGTCTCTCTGTGAAGAGTCTACTCTGAGGTTTCTTTCATCACTCCACCTTTGGTTTCACATTTTGTCACAACTGCTTTCCAAACAAGTCGTAATCTCAGGGGTTATATCTCTTTACTCAACCCTAAAAGAGAAGACCTACAAGATTCAGACGATAGAGTCCTGTGCAAAGGTTTTAATCCGCCCATCATTTTTGTACACTTTGCCTCCGAGGAGCCAGACTTTCATATAATCTTTTAAAGTGGTCCTGATCAGTATTTCCTCAGGCTTTTAAATCTTTGAATTTTGGTTGCTTTTTCGCTCATTTTGCTGTCCAGTCTTTGTGCTTGACCGCCATGCCTTGTTGCATAGTTTGTGCTCTAAAAAAATGAGGAAAGTAAACAAGCAAAGGATAAAAAAGTGTAAGGCTTTAAAAACAAAGACTATCGAGAGCAGATAAACAGTAGGAAAAAGAGGAAAACTATCCAGAATAAAGTTTTAAACCTTTAAGAATCATATTTTTGGCGCTAAAATATTTGCCTGTCAAACTGAGTTGTTTTTAGTATTTTTCAGATTCAAAAGAAGAAACTGGAACAAATAGAGATTTAAAGGCAAAATTACTGGTATCAAAGTTACTCGCTAGCAAGTTACTCGTAAACTCTCCAGGTTTTCTAGTTATTAGCTACAGATTCAATTTAAAATTGATTGCTTGCTAAGTTGTCAACAACCCTGGTTCATCCCTTTTTAAGCGCCTTTTAATATGCCTGAATGACTAGAAGGTCAGAGTTAAGTGGCTTTGCAAACAACAACAAAAAACATTTCTCTAAAAATGGTCGGGTACTAAACTGTAAATGAGTGAAAAGAGCAGCTAAAGCCCAAAGAAAAAACAATGAAAGATCTTCAGAAAATCTGAAAAACTGCTACCACTCAAAACCATTTTAAAGTCTGACTCTTCGGAGGCAACATGTACACAGTGTTGTGTTTGAACAAATGAAAATCCAAACGACTCAATAGAATAATGATGAGTTAAACCAGATAAACATGTTAACTGAAATGAAAACACAAATAGGATTTTAATAAAGCGAGCAAACAAAAGTAAATAAACCTCAGCCTGCTTGCGTCATAAGTCTTCTTTGGCAACACTTAATGTTGACATTGCAGATTAGAGACTTTGTTCCCTGCATGGTTCTGATATTTCGGTTCGCCTCGACAAACCGAGCTGCCGCAAGTCTCCACTTCAGACTCGTATCTGAACGATAACTTTGTCCCGGTTTTATCAACTCTAACCGTAAAACGGAACCTCGGTTCCAATTGGGCGCAAAAGGGGGTCTGGGTCGGGCGCAGCAGGACCTGGATTAGTTCAGCCGGGTCCTCGAGATTCTTCAGTTAAAACGCAGAGAAAGTGGCTCGCGGGCAGGGCTGATGTTATTCAAATTATGTCCTTGGTTGTCCATTAAAAACAGAACTTTCTAAACAAAACAAAAGGGCTCCATGGGACAGCTTTGCCAGAATCCTCACGCAAATCATCTGCTGTTGACACACACACATACACACACTACCACATGAGCATGAATACACTCTTTAACACCCTCTCTCCCCACACACACACACACACGTACTCTGACACTAACCAAACTAACCAAACGTGCATACACACACATTCAAATAGGACACAGCCCAACAAAACACACATGTTTGCATATAAGATCACACACACACACAGAGATAGAAACACTGACACACACACACAGCAGCAGAGCTCTTCTTGTGTTAAGTAGGACGAGAGTGGGATCACTCTATTTGCCGTCCCACACAAAGCTGCTTGTTCAGTCATTATCTGGGAGAGCCTCTTCTCTCCTCTACAGACAAATGACCAGGTCACCGCTGAAACAGCCACTTCTCCCCCCCACACCCCGCCCCCCTCTCCCTTTATAAACAAAGCACAGCCATTTGTTTTAGCCACTAAAATCAGAAAGAAATTGGACATTTGCAAACCAAATGAGGCTTGTATGGCAGGTTCTTGCACCCCATCCAAAGCAGAGGCTAATTGTGTGCTTGGCCACTTTAAACAAATGACTGGGGAACAGAGGAGGAGGAGGAGGAGGAGGAGGAAGGGGAGACTTTTCAAATGAATGAGGGGATGGGCATTTGTTAAGGAAATCAGGAGGCCAGTGAGCTCATGTTTGCTGGTGCACTGTCTCTGTCGGATCACTGAAGCGGAACAAAAAAGGAGTGTTTTCAACTAGTATAGAAATATAGAATAGGTACAGGGTTTAAAACAGGTACAGCATGGCTCACTTACACAATAAGGTCCCATATATCCAGGTTTTATAATCATTATTGTGCCGCACTCACTGTGCTGACGGTTACGGGTTCTTAAAACAGAATGTGCAACCAAACCCGATCTTGGACACTGATTTCTTGACTATTTAATAGGCAAAGTTTTCAAAGCAGCCTAAGATGTCACATCCTGTGTATGCAGATCTAATTGCCATGTTTGGACGACCAGTTTTATTGGATAAACATGAAGGATACATGGAGCGATTGGTGCTGATTCAACCGTAATGGTCAACTTTTATGTAGATTTCAGCCGGTCAAATAGGATATATATACTTCAGAATCTGCTGTTGTGATGAACCAAAAATAATAAACTCTGGAACTGTCCAAGCGCAGACTTCTCAGGAACAAGCCTCTATCAGTACAAAGTTTGCTTAAATCATTCCTCATTGCAATGCTGCTTTCCAACATCCAACCAGAGGTGTAGTAATTGTAAGCTTGGAGACTTTCGTAAGCCTCGAGGCTTTCTTTGAGAACGGGCTTTTGATTGAGATTCAAAATCCACAGCCATTGATTTTGATTTGTTGTCCATGTTCCTAGGAGTTAAGGTCATTCAAAAACCTCAGTTTCTCCCAACATCATTGCTTGTCACGCTTAGCCCAAGCATCTTCACATATTTGAACTTTAGTGTCGCATTGCCTTTTTCCGGTTTCCGTCCAATCGAACTCAGTAAAAAAACAAATAATGCAGATAAAACTAGACTCGATCCAAGCACTTCCTCTGTTCGTGTGCTTCCCTTGTCCTCCAGCTCGGCGACGGCACATCCTGCGCATTCAACTGAAGTGGAAAATCCTTCAAAGTGAGGTTCTGTAGAAAGGTTCCGAACAATTACCGTCTCACCTGTTGAGGGTAGCTCTTCGAACCCCCTCAGTTTGGAGAAATAGGGCCTAACTCTGACCGGATTCATGAGGTAATGGGTCCAAGAGCAGTGTCATCTTAAAACAACTCCAACAGAGTTATTTAAACAAGAACCAAAGGGTATCTGCAAGAGCAAATAGCAGCAGCAGCAGCTAGCCGTAGCAGAAGAAAAACAGACACAATATTGTCATGAAAACATCTCTTATCTGGATTACTGACACCTCGGCAAAACACAAGGTTTGTTGCAGACAAAAATCACACACCTAAATGAAATATATCACTTTAAAAGTCATGCAAAGAGGCCTAAAAATACAGATTTGGTGTTTATTTTACTAAGTCTCTACAGCAGCTTTATTTCCTTTCACATAATTAATCGTTTCGATCAACTCACAATCCAGAACGCGAGCACAACATGACATGAACAATAAAATTGGTAATGTGCAAAAAGCACTGCGCGTAAAATACACAGAGATCTTTGAGTCATCGCGCCACAAAGGCATTTTTATCAAAGAGTCTCTCTTATTTATAACATGTCAGCCTCCTGTGATCCCAGCCTAATCTTTAACTCTGTTATCCTTCACGAGGAGATTAGCGAAACAATCAGTAAACATCGTGACTGAGCATTTTGGCCTAAAACTCAGGAACAGACAGGCTGGGTTTCACGCATAACAAAATATCCTAATCTTTTGCATTGCTCGTTGAAACACTGACACTTGAATTTTACGCCGTGTGACATTCTTGTGCAAGAAGTCACATTTTAAGGGATTATAACTGGTCCACGCTAACTTTATCTACCTTGGTGGGTTAAAAAAAAAACGATCTTACATGAAAAGTTTTGCTTTTGTACTCAACGCTGGGCTGAGGAGGAAACAACGCGCATGCATAATTCAGACAAAGAAACGGTTGGAAAAAAAAAGTTTTCTTCTTGTTTGCTCTCTTTTGGAGAACTGATAAAGCACTAACAAGAAATGTTAATCATTACCCCTTTTTTATAGGAATTTGTGGACATGTGATGTGTCATGTATTGTCTCAGGTTCTGGTTTTATGGTCATGTGTGAAGAAGTTCTTTAAATAAATGTCCAATTTACATTTTAAGCTCACTTGTTTGGTTTTAATGGGCTTGAGCTGGGATGGCCTTGAGTACTAAAGGAGAACTGGCTCAGAAGACTGATTGGAAAAGTCCAGAACACATTCATAATATACAAACGCAACGACGAAAAACAGAAATAATGCAGCAAATGACACAAATGTGAGCATCAGCTGCCTTTAAAAATAGCTGGATTGTTTTTAAAATCGCTGCAGAAAAGTGACAAATAAATGGTTTGAGCTCTAGTTGTGAAAAGTCCTGAATTCTAAATTTCCTAAAAATGCGTAAAAATCGCCTTTATGCATTTGTGTTTATGTAATACTCCTGTGGTCAATCGTCAATTAAACTTCTGATTAATGGATGTGGCGATGTTTGGCACATTACTTTCAGAATGTAAACAGCACAGGATCCCTAATTTTGTCCAAATATAAATAAGCATAATTATTTTAATTGGACCTAACCTATTTATAACCTATATTATGAAGCAATTTGCTTGTTAAGATAAATCCAAACTTAAGAGGAGGAAGTTAAAGAGCCACTTCAGAATGTGTAACTCATACATATTATAAAGGCAGCGCACCAATGGAGATTTTTTGGGGGAATGGTAACAGTTGGTCACAGTCAGGAGTCTCTCATATGGACTGAATCAGCCATTGCAGGTGTCAGAGGTCGTAGGGTCAGAGGTTGAGCTCTTTAAGCCAATCGCAGGTCAGCGTGGGGCTCGGGGGGGCTTTCCATGTGGACTGAGGGGCACTTATAGGTGGGATAAGTGGAGCAGAAAAAAACAAAAACTCTGAGCCCCATTCAGGATCTGGTTCCTGCCGCCTGGTCGGCCATGCCGTGGTCACTTTATTGCACTCTTTGCTGTATATTAACAACACCAAGGTGCGTTTAAGGAATCTGGCATTAATGGGGATGTTCACAGTTCTCTATTAATCACGCCTGAGGACACAAATAAAACAACTCGTCTGCTTACAGTAAAGTATTGGCGTACTGGAAGTTGTGCAGTCACGGGGTCAGACTTTATCCAGCTGAGAATAACAAATTACAACTGGGACAAACCCTACTTATGTCAGCGTGTTTGTTTACCTAAATCTTTACTGGAATCACCCCACATAAACACTTAACAATTTGCATCTTTTTGGCTGTAGCGTAAGATGCCACACATCTTTGAAACAACGTACTTAATGCAATCCAGAAAGTCCACTTTGTTTATTTATTGTTATGCATGTTGTGCTCAAACTGAGAACAAATATATATTGATTTTCCTGCACTCATTGTGACCTGATGTCTTCACCATATCATATTATGTGGAGTTAAATATTGCAAATCTTATTTTTTTTTTAAAGAAAACAATTTATAATAAACTGAGATATGTTTATGTTTATAAAATGTGATAACAGGCACTAGATCATAACAATATCTTTTTTTTTTTCTGGCTTCATATGTCACTGATAAAAACACAAGGCAAACTGAGGTATTTCACTGACTTTTAAACTAATATTTTTTTTCTTTTCCCAAGACAAATGTGACAAAAGTCAGTCCTATAAATGCCAGTGATGGATCGTTACTCAGAGTGAAAAGTGGAAGAGGTGTTTGAGGTGATCTGCCATGACGCTACGGCAGCAAATAAACAGTTTTGGTGTTTCTTGTTTGTGTGTTTATGCATATATGTGTGTGTGAGCGTCGATTCGCTTGTGTGTTTACGTTCATGTGTGCGCGCGCCTCTCCCGCTGAGCCCCACGTTACTTTGATTGACAGGTGAAGCTCGCCTTTTTTTTTTCTTTTTTTTTCTAACCCACAGCACAGCCCGCCCCGCGCGCTTCCGAAGTGGCAGGGTCTTGCGACGGCGCCGATTGGTCGGAAATCGCGCAGCTCCGCGAGGTCAACGGACTGGAGGAAGTTTGCCGAGCGGCTATTGGTCAGTTCTCAAAGCCGCGTACTCGTCCCCACGTGGAGCGGCGGTTCTGATTGGTCAGGAGCCGTTTTGGGGGCGGTCCTAGAGTTTCGGTTAGACTTGGTGGGAGGGGTGGGGGGAGAGCGTGAAACCGCGTGAGAAAGTTGCCATTGAAGGTAAAGCGGAGCTAGACGCCGGAGCGTTCGCGCCGATGTGGGGAGCTTCAGCGATGAAAATTAACGATACGTTGCCTATTCTTTTCGCGAAACCTATTATGGACGTAGCTTTCCATCCGAAGTCAACCTGGAAATCAATATTTCTGTTTTTACTGCCTCTTTAACCGCCAACCAGCGACCGCGGCGAGTCAAGTGGGAACTCTTCACTGCAATTAACTTGTGTGGATATGTTTCTGACGCTTTGAGAGCCGACAGTTTGCGGCTGTTGTGTTCCGGCTCTGCGGGTTGTTGTTGTTTTTTTGTTTTTTTTTCTTCTTCATCTGTGTCTACCCGGAATACTTTAAAACTACAGATAAACATACGCCCGACTGAGGTAACTTCCTTTTCTCACCTCCTTGTCCATCCATCCCGCCGCCTCCGGCTGATGAGCCGTTCGAGCAGCGGGGGGGAGTTCACGTTAGGCGGCCGGCGAGCACCAGACCGAGCAGCCGGGGGGAGAGAGAAGGGGTGGGTGGGCGTCGGGCTCCGGTTAAAATTAAAGTTGGTTGGATGGGGTCGTGTCCGTGAGATTCACACGTCCCCGCTGCTTCATTTGGACCCCCTCCTTTGAGAGTTTTTTTTTTTCATCATTATTTTAAAGGAGGATTACAGCGTTTGACTCCCACCACCTCCACCCCCAGCAGAGATAAAATGTTCCCCCAGGGGCGACACCCGGTAAGTTGCTTCCTGCTACCTGACTTTAAACCTCCTGCTCTTCTTGTCTTGGTTTCTGCTTACATCATGCATTTTTTTCATTCTTTCTCGTGGTATTTGGGCTCTACATGCTAAATAACACGTAACCACCCCTGACAGGCACCATGATGTTCATAATCATGTATTTTTTTGTTTATCCTTTCAGACGCCCCATCAGGCTCCAGGCCAGCCCTTCAAGTTCACCATCCCGGAGTCACTGGACCGCATAAAGGAGGAGTTCCAGTTTCTCCAGGCGCAGTACCACAGGTGGATTACACAAACACACGATTCACATGCGAGACTGTGCAGCCTTTGTGGGCGAATCCCCCCCCCCCCCATTGTTATCGAGACTTTTAACATCAAACCTCACTCCAACCGCAGCGTTCCCAAGCTGCACCACGGTGAACACAACGAGTCTGGTCTCAGACCAGCCCGTAAACCTGGATTAGGTTCACATAAAAAGTGCACACACACATGCAGCCGGCATCAGTGTTGGCATTTACACTGCGGTAGGTCTAAGTCTTAGTGATGGGTGAGAGCCAAAGGGTGTCGTGTGGGCTCAGGCGTTCATAAATCATCACTTATTTTCCCCCGTGTGTGTGCGGTGGTGTATTGGGCCAACACTGTTCTTGCGCAGTTATTTTACTTTGTCCAAGTTGTACCCACTTCTTTTTTTTTAAAAATTTGTTTGCGTTTTCAGTCAGGGTTGGCCACAACGGTTAAAAACTGCCAGCCTCACATACACGTTGCTAAATACACATCCTGGTGGAGTGGGGTTGAAGCACACCACATGCAGACAACCTACTAGTTTTCATAATTTCACCAAAATATGTGTTTTTTTTAATTTGTGTTTATGGCAGATCCAATGAGTGATCGTGGTTGTTTTAGAGAGTCGTCATCCATTCAGACATGGACAAACAAGAAGAACTTGTGCTTAACTTTGAAAGTTTTTTCATTTTTCTCCCATTTTATGTCGTTCGACAGCCTCAAACTGGAGTGTGAGAAGCTGGCCAGTGAAAAGACGGAGATGCAGAGACACTATGTCATGGTAAGACTATGTTCCGCGTGACATGCTGGAGTAAGGCCGCAGAAGTGTCCTTGGGGAAGATCGTGTCGTTCCCTCGCCAGATGTATAAGTGGTCCTTCCACAGGCTGATAAGAGAATCATCTGAATACTTCATGTGAATGAGAGGAAGTTGTATTTAAACAAATCGGGGGGGGGGTGTTGAGTCAACGAGACAAAGAATATGAGTTCATGTTTTGCCTTTAATAACAGCAGTGGCTTTAACGTTTGAGTCATAGCATAATGGTACATTTGAATAAATCAATAATCTATAGATTAGTGGTGCATTAAAGCCGTGGGGAGTAGTTCCTCGCTGACGTTTGGCGGCGACTGTTTTTTTGCTGCCTGATTGCAGACCTGTGATGTGTTTGTGTTCTTTCATTGGACCCAGAGGAGGAGAGCTAATCTGGCTGTTATTGTTGCCATGTTCGCCGTCAGAGTGTTTTAAGAAAAACAAATAAAATCCCACACAAGTATCTGTGTTTTTTTGTATTGAGTGGGTTGCAGTGCGCTCTCCGCTAGGAGGAGTTTGGTCGCAAGTGTAAGTTGGACGTGTCTGTGCTCTAATGCTGATGCTACAGATGCATTAGCGCGTCACTTTGTTCGGTAGACATTTGTTACAATTTAAAATTTTAGATACAGAAGTCCTGGGGAGCTCGGAGCGCGGCGGGTGGGTGGGTGATGATGGATCGGCTTTGGTGACTCCTTCGGCCGCAGTAAATTGGTAACATGAGAACTCAGCAGACATTTATTAATTTATATTAATTTATTACACGTTATGACCTTCTTGAGGGTGCAGGCAGGGCGCTTCCCCCTTGGATAATGCTAGAAGAAATGTGCCATTTTATGAAAATGATGACCCTAAGACTAAAAATTCTCCTAAACATAAATGACCTCAAGGAAAGCAGGACAGCATGTTTAAAAAAAAAAACTTAAAACATCTCACAGGCCCACTCACAAAACAAAACCATTTTGCTGAAACTTGCAGTTTAAACCACAAAGTTTCAAGCTCTTTTATCCGAAGCGGTATGAAAAATAAAAGTTTTGCTCGTTTAGTGGGTTTTATTTTGACGCAAAGCAAACAGAGCAGAAAGTATGGTTTTCAGCATGTTTGTCTGCTTTGCCTCTGTGGTGCCGTGTAATTTGAAAGATGCGCTTTAAAATAGGTAGTCT
This sequence comes from Kryptolebias marmoratus, assembly GCF_001649575.2. NCBI lineage: Eukaryota > Metazoa > Chordata > Actinopteri > Cyprinodontiformes > Rivulidae > Kryptolebias > Kryptolebias marmoratus. Next base: position 20,731,501 of record NC_051430.1, on the reverse strand, counting down.
GATTTCCTCTTGAGCATGACGTGGCATCACACTTGGTTTGAAGGATCTCTGTGAAATGCTCATCCAGAAGGACGCCTTTTTATATCGTTCCCCTCGCTGAGCTAACCCTCTGACTCTCTGTCCTCCTCAGTACTATGAGATGTCATACGGCCTCAACATCGAGATGCACAAACAGGTATGGCTGCTTTCTACATCTCCTTGTTTGTGTCTCCCCCCCCACCC